>NC_089752.1:88758379-88815879 GCF_040412425.1 Macrobrachium rosenbergii
CTGTTCGACCTCTCTCCTTTAATTGGTAGGAATAGAATCAAAACCAAAAGGAAAAGAAAGAGAAACAAGACAAGACAGCACCAAACACCAAGCTTCTCCATTAAAAACTGGGGAGAGAGGCATGCTGTTGTTGTGTTGAAAATCCAACCGTCTTAGCAAAAAATGAATTTATCCAACAGGGATGGTTTCACTGGGGCCACCTTTAGTGAGGGTGTCCCTAAAGCACCACTTTACTCTGAACTGTGTATTGGCGATGTTTTTGTCATTTTTCAGACTGCCGCAGGCTATGAAGGACTGAATATCCACAACAGGCCAAGCCCCAAGCATACCATCCCAGGTCAGAGAGAGTCATTAGTGCTCCTGCTCCTTGTCCTTTGTCCTTTTATAACTTCGCGGAAATGACATTACACGTTTTTTCTCAGACCCCGGGTGTCAGTTACAAGTGTGCGCATGCAGCCCACGTGAAGGTATGTCTGAGAATGACAACTATTAGCCATCCTTTTGTTATTTCTCCCACTGTATTACCGTTTTCACTTTCCCCTTTCTCCGCCACTAACTAAAGATCCTGGTGAAACCATATTTCCTTTATGAAGTTGATTATATGAATTACAATTTGTGCTGCCTAGTGAGATTGCATAAGGTATCCACCTTGCAGTAATTAAGGGTTTAGGAGGAGTCATTATAAGTAATACTCAGGCAAGCCTTGGAACCTGATCATACCGTTGTTTGGAAGAGAAATAGTCTTTAATTTGTTAGAAAATGGCTTAGAAAGGCGTTATGAGAGCGTCTCAGATGTGTCATCTCTAAGGTAGGGGAAATCTAATTGTGTCTGAAGGGGGACGAATTGGAGAGCTGTTATTGGCTCCTGTAGATTCCCTCACTGTAACAACTCATTTTGTTGAACTGGGTGGGTGATCAATGGGAATATTTGATTTATTAGTTCAAGAATAAATAAAAATATTCAGTAACCCAGTTCCAACTGGTGACGTAATCGAATTCAGTTATTCATCTGTCTTTTGGGGTAACTGTTAGCATTAATTGATGGGATTACGTGGGTCTTCGGTATAGCAAGACTGCATTAATCAAAGTAATTAATAATTAAACTCATCCACTGAATGACCCCAATATATATATATATATATATATATATATATATATATATATATATATATATATATATATATATATATATATATATATATATATATATACATGCATATATACACACACACACATACTAACAGACCAACTCACTGCCTTGGAAAACTCTTAAGAACCCAGAAAAATTTTCCTGCACCTCCTTGTACTTAAAGTCCTTTTTATCCAGGTATTACTGTCCCATTTATCCAGAAATTACTCTACTAACTGTCCCTTTTATCCAATTATTACTCTGCGGACTGTTCCATTTATCCAGACATTACTGTGGCAACTCTCCCATTTATCCAAGAATTACTGTGGTGACTGTCCTTTTTATCCATGTATGACTGTACTGAATGTCCCTTTTATCCAGATATTACTGTACTGACAGTTCCTTTTGTCTAGGTATCACTGTAGTGAATGTTCCATTTATCCAGATATTACTGTGGTGACTGTCCCATTTATCCAAGTATTACTGTGCTGACTGTCCCTTTTATCCTAGTATTACTGTGGAGATTGTCCCATTTACCCATGTATTACTGTGCTGACTGTCCCATTTATCCAGGTATTACTATCCAGACTGTCCCTTTTGCCCAGGTATTACTATACTGAGCATCTCTTCTACCCAGACATTACTGTGTGGACTGTCTCTCTTATCCTGGTATCACTGTGTGACTGTCCAATTTATCTGTACTGCCTGTCCCTCTTATCCAGGTATTATTGTACTGACTGTCCCTTTTATCCAGGTGTTACTGTGATTATGTCCATTTTATCCAGACATTTCTGTGGTGACTGTCCCCCATGTATTACTGTGGTGACTGTCCCATTTACCCAGACATTACTGTTCTGTCTGTACCATTTATCCAGACATTACTGTTCTGTCTGTCCCTTTTATCACTTTTATCCATGTATTTTATCCCTTTTATCCATGTATTACTGTGGTAACGTCCAGATATTATTGTGGTGGTTGTCCCTTTTATCCAGGTGGTATTACTGTGGTGACTGTTCCATTTGTCTAGGTATTACTGTACTGTCTGTCCCTTTTATCCAAGAATTACTGTGCTGACTGGCCCATTTATCCAGGTATTACTGTCGTGATTGTCCATTTTATCCAGCTATTACTGTGGTGAGACTGTCCATTTTATGAAGATATTACTGTGGGAACTGTCCGTTTTTATCCAAATAATACTGTGATGACTGTCCCATTCACCCTCCACTAAACCTGAACACAACACCCACTTAACTGAAACTCTCCCATTAAACCTAAGCACAACCCCATTAAACCTAAACAAGCCCCCTCTAAACTTAAACACATCCCCACTAAACCTAAAAACACACCCCCACTGACCCTAAACCATCCCCCAGCTAAACCTAAACACAAACCGTGATACATAATTATTAATCACAGGAAAGAAAATAAATTTCAATAATATATGTCTATGGTATTGAGTACACAAAATGAGGTATGATAAACCCGTAGAGTTTATTTACCACATAAGTTAAAAAAAAAAATGGGTAAGGGGAAGGGGGTACGGATTTGTAACCTACCTTATTATCTAAGTTGGGTTAAATGATGGCCATGTGCCAAATTTTGTCTGGATCAGTCAAGTGGTCACCACGTAAGTTACAAAGGGAAGGGGAAGGGGGATAAGAAGGCATATCTTAGTTTAACCAGACCACTGAGCTGATTAACAGCTCTCCTAGGGCTGGCCTGAAAGGATTAGATTTATTTTATGTGGCTAAGAACCAACTGGTTACTTAGCAACGGGACCTACAGCCTATTGTGGAATCCGAACCACATTATGACAAGAAATGAATTTATATCACCAGAAATAAATTCCTCTAATTCTTCATTGGCCAGTCAGAGAGTCGAATGCTGGGACAACAGCGTGCTAGCTGAGAGCTCTACCCACCCCTCCAATGAAGAACTTGGGGAAGGGGGATGGGGGAAGGGGAAGAGGGTACGGGTTTGAAATTTACTGTATTATCTAAGTCGTATCAAATGATGGCAACGTGCCAAATTTTGTCTAGAACGGTCAAGTGGTTACCACATAAGTTACAAAGGGAAGGGGAAAGGGTGCTGGAGGAAGCTATTATCTAAGTTGGGTCAAATGATGGAAACATGCCAAATTTTGTCTAGATCAGTCAAGCGGTTACCACATAAATTACGAAGGGAAGGGGGAAGGGAGATGGGGAAGGAGAAGGGGAAGAGGGTATAGGTTCGAAACCTACCCTATTATCAAAATTGGGTCAAATGATGCCAACATGCCAAATTTTGTCTAGATTGGTCAAGTAGTTACCAAATAAGTTACAAAGGGAAGGGGGAAGGGGGATGGGGGAAGGGGAAGGAGAAGGTGTGCGGGTTTGAAACCTACCTTATTATTTAAGTTGGGACAAATAATGGACACGAGACAAATTTTGTTTAGATTGGTCAAGCTGTTACCATGTAAATTACAAAGGGAAGGGGGAGGGGGATGGGAGAAGAGAAAGGGGAGGGGTATTTGTTTGACACCTACCCTATTATCTATGTTGTGTCCAATGATGGCAATGTGCAGAATATTGTCTAGATCGATCAAATGGTTACCACATAAGTTACAAAGGGAAGGGGGTCCCTGGGGATGGGGAAGGAAAGGGGTTTGGGTTTGAAACCTAATCTGTTATCTAAGTTGGGTCAAATGATGACCACATACAAAATTTTGTCTAGACCGTTCAAGTTGTTACCTCATAAGTTACAAAGGGAAGTGGGAAGGGTGATGGGGGAAGGGATAGGGGAAGAGGTGTGGGTTTGAAACCTACCTTATTATCTAAGTTGGGTAAAATTTTGGCCACATGCCAAATTTTGTCTAGATCGTCGAATAGTTACCACATAAGTTTCAAAAGGAAATGGGAAGGGAGATGATGGAAAGGGAAGGGGAAGAGGGTATGGGTTTGAAATCTACCTCACTAAGTTGGGTCAAATGATGGCCATTTGCCAAATTTTGTCTAGATCGTCAAGCAGTTACCACATATGTTACCAAGGGAAGTGGGAAGGGGGATGGTGGAAGGGGAAGGGGAAGGGGAAGACGGTACAGGTTTGAAACCTCCTTTATTATCTAAGTTGGGTCAAATGATGGCCATATGCCAAAATTTCTCTAGACTGGGTAAGCGGCTCGGATTTCTATATCGCACAAAGCTACAAACATTCACTTTATATATATATATATATATATATATATATATATATATATATATATATATATATATATATATATATATATATATATATATATATATATATATATATATATATATATATATATATATATATATTTAAAGGACACATATATGCATTTCATAGCTTCAATGCTTTAAGATGTGATGAAAGAATTTTTGGGCGAGATGGTACTGACAGAGCCGTCAGTTGTAAAATCTTTGTATTCAGCAAATAGTTTGATTCCTCAGCAATATTGCCTGTCAGGTGATCTTCCAAGCGTTATGTATATTCGTGACTACATGCGTTACTTTGATCTAGATTATGCCAAAATCTGCCCTAAAAGTGAGTTTGATCGTTCATTAACGTGACAGAACTGCAATTGTCCAGTCGTAGCTTTGGAGGCGTTCCAGGCTTTGAAAATCGGCAGATAAGGTAGAGTTTCAAATCTCTGTTTTTATGGGAGAAAATTTAACTTGTGATTTTTACCATGACTTTCTGATCATTATGAACTTTTGAACTGGTGTGGGAGATTTAATATGAATATTCATACCTCTTTTATATTATTGTTTTGTTATGTTACGTTTGCCATATCTTGGCTATGCATTTTACACTTTCCATTATTGTGTTTTGCATTTCATATATTTTTGGGAGTTTTCTATCATGTTTAATTCTTTCGACAGATGTCTGTGGACATGTTGGAATAACATGTGGACTTGGGAGTTTGAGAAAAGGACATGCAAGTCATTTGCAATGTCAATCTCTTTATGTGGTAGACTGTTTTTTTGACATGACTTTAGTTATTGATTTGGGAGTATGTGATTTTGGATATTTTCAGGCTATTAGCCATAATGAGACTTCTTTAATCAGAAGTGTTTTGCAGTTTAGAGTTTAGTTATCTGACTCGATAATTCATTTATTATGCATTTTAATCTTTGCTTTGTTTTATTCATTTCTTGTTGGGTTATTTGAATAATAAACCTATTTTTGTAGAAACGATTGTGTTTCTTTAAATAGTCCATTTAATTGCTTTGAGAGAATGAGTGAGGTCGGGTAGATGAGCTTCGATACACGGAGAGAGAGAGAGTTGAGAGAGAGAGAGAGAGTCGATACACAGAGAGAGAGAGAGTTGAGAGAGAGGGGAAAAGGATGCAAGTGTTATCATTGGTCGAATCTTTATACGTCTTTTTCCTGAAGAAAGATCGCTAGGATTACATACGTACATATATATATATATATATATATATATATATATATATATATATATATATATATATATATATATATATATATATATATATATATATATATATATGTGTGTGTGTGTGTGTGTGTGTGTGTGTGTGTGTATGTATATATATATTTTCATGATGTTGCCTTGTAATGCGTATATCCTCCTATTTTTTGACATATTTACTTTTTTTCATGTGTTGTGTGTAATGATAATGAGTGATGAAGTGTCATATTTAGTTTGGCATCAGATCTCAAAAGAACTAATGTTTAAATAACTTGATAGCGTGATTTAGAATTGTTAATACAATTTTAATAGTAACATAGTTTAGAATGAATATCTTTCTTGATAAAAGCGTAGTATATGAACACGTATGTGTCCAGAAAGACTTGTTTCATTTCAATTGTCGTCAGTTGAGATAGGAGAGAGCGCTTTGTTTTGGGTCGTGATGACAGGTTTGGATAACAAATGCCGATTCGTCCCATACGGGCTCAAGATGAGTGATTTCATGTTGTTACATGCATTGTTCGAGTCAAGTACGCCACTTTGAAAGAAAAAATACGTGTCTTGATCAGTTACACCATGTTTTGTAAGATTGCATTGAAAACATTTTGCTGGGATGACGTCACTTTCCTTCTAGAAGCTTCTCCATTGTATCTCGCACTCAAAATGCTTTAATGACATCACTTCCCTGCTTCTAGAACTTTTGTATCTCGCACCCAAAATGCTTTAATGACATCATGTAATTGTTTCACGTGTTACTGGAATTCTAAAATTTGTTTCATTCTGATTTCTGAGACCAGTTGATTTGGTTCCCTCTCTCTCTCTCTCTCTCTCTCTCTCGTTCTTAGAAAGAGATTACTTTTAACCTAGTGTTTTGTGGTCACGTATTAGCATTAACTTTTGAGTTCTGAATTTAGCAAAGTTATTTAGTTTGTAACGGCGCCTGGTGAAAAAGTGTGTTTTGTGGTAACGCAGCTGCAGCAAGTGATTTGCAGAGGTTTTCACAAGTTTGTGTAAGGTAACATGAATTTTACTTATTAATACCATCGTATGGTAAGTTAGAAAATTTTGAATAAGTGAAATCATTATTGATAAATCTTATGTGTATTTCTGTGTTTTTCTATTTACAATCTCTTTATATTTTCACATTTTTTATGTTTGTGATGTAACATTTATTTACATAGCATTTTAAATATTTCTTGGTGTAATTTAACATTGCATAATTGATTTCATTTATTAAGATTTTCTTTTAAAATCTTGAGTAATTCTTGATAGTTTAAATTTTGCTTGATTAATTTAAATTCCTGATAAAGTTTTTGTGAATTAGTTTTGTTTCATAATTTAATTCAAGAATTAATTAAGTGCTGTGTTATTTTCAAGTAATTATAAATTTTTCAGATTGTGAATTCTAATTATAAACTTTGAATTTGAAAAAAAAATTTTGTATTTAACATTTTTAGAAAAACAGTGTTTCATTTATTGATCACCAGTGAATAGGACTGATTGTGCGTGCATAAGGCAAAGTGATAAACATGTTTTGTTCTTTTAGTTTTGCTAAAGTGAATTAAGACCAGGGAAACAGTTAGAGTTTTTTGATCTAGTGATGCCCTTGTACTCTAGAATATTTCTAGTTAAATTTTTGATACCTCATACATATTCTGATAAACTTAATTTGATTTTTCAAGTGATAAATAAGTTTTTTCTTAAGGGATCACTGTTACCTTTAGAGTACTCAGTCGTAATAATTAATGTTATGAGAGTTCAGGTATCTGGCTGAAGTGACATACATTTTTTTAATTTTGAGATTAGTTGTCTAATAACCAGGTACTTGATATGCATCGTGACAATACATATATATATATATATATATATATATATATATATATATATATATATATATATATATATATATATATATATATATATATATATATATATATATATATATATATATATATATATGTGTGTGTGTGTGTTTGTACTATATAGCTAACTAACCCAGTGCTGCTTGGGATAACTCTGAATGACAACCATATAGTCTCTCTCTCTCTCTCTTTCTCTCTTCTCACCTTTTCCCTCTTTCTCCTCCCTAACACCCCCTCTACTCTCTCTGTCTCTCACTTCCACTCTTTCCTCTCCTCTCACTCCCTCTCTCTCACTTTATCACTTCCTCCCCCTCTCTCTCTCTCTCTCTCTCTCTCTCTCTCTCTCTCTCTCTCTCTGTCCCTTTCCTCTTTCTTCTCCCTAACACCTCTCTACTTTCTCCCTCACTTCTCCCTCTCATTCTTTCTCTGTCACCCCCTTCCCAACCCCCACCCCCTTTGGTGTCATTGATGTCTTACACCCACAGTATTCTTTTCCAGATAGTAAGTCACATGAATACTGAAATTAGGTAAGATAAATTCGTCAAGTTTATTTAGTTATTAAGGTTATGGGAGGAACCAACCCCATTTTAGGAAGTCCTTCCCACCCCTACACCCTTTGGTGCCCTTTGGTGTAGAGATATCTTACCCTTACAGTGTTGATTTCTAGATTGTAAGTCAAATGTATATCAAGTTTGGTTGAAACTCTCCAATGCATTTTAGAGTTAAGCTGGTACATACATACACACACATACATACATGCATCCATTAATATATATATAGTATATATATATATATATATATATATATATATATATATATATATATATATATATATATATATATATATATATATATATATATATTTTTTTTTTTTTTTTTCACAAAGTGATCAAGCACCTAGTTATTACACAAATAACAATACAGATACTTGAACAGATACTTGAAACCTCATAACAAATATATTAAGACTGAATACTCTAAAGATACAGTGATCCCATAAAACTTTGCACTTGAGACAATCAATCTAACTTTATCCAGTTATGGGTGAGGTAACAATTAACAAGTTATAAACAGACTAGTGGAAAATGGTAATCACTCCAACAAACACTATAACTGTTTCTCTGGTTCTATTTTACCTAGATAAGTCTCAGGTGAACAAACAGATATATCACTTACCTTGTGCACAGCCATTAATTTTTCTAATTATTGGTGGTTAAAATGAAACGCTGTCCTTTTAAAACTTTAAACAAACAAATTTATTTCTAAGTTCAAAAGTTATATGAAGAGTTCACAATCTCAAAAAGATTTACTATTAATTGATAACAGTGTAAGATTTAAGTATTTCTTAATCAAATTTAATTCACAAAACTTTAATTTATTAAGAAAGCAATTCAGTTAAGTAAGATTCAAACCATTAACTATCACTCAAGTTTTAAATATATACCTGATTAATTAAACTCAACATGAATGTTCACCAAAATATTACTGACAGGAATCCACATAAATATTTTCTGAAACCTCAGTAATAAGTATATACTAACAAAATGCTAAGTAATCACCAGCACAAAACTTTGTAAACCACTAATTATAAAATTAGAGTAATATGATAGCACAGACATATAAGAATGAAATGTGAAAAAATGGAAATATACCAATTGCCATTTCTAAACAAAAATATGTTTAAAGATTATATCAATCTTTCAAAAGATTACCCTCACTTTATAAACGGTTAAAATCACGTCTTTCTAAGACTTTCTCAAAGACAACACTGCCAAGTCACAATGACATACACAATGATATATAATTAGCAGCAAGTCACATTAGAACTCACAATAAGAGATATTGTCCACCTCTTATCAAAATAATAATTCTCTTTCACCTAGAACATCACTTTAACTCTTAACATAAAAAAACCAGTAAACATCACATTACCTTTCTTTAGATGATACACCATTATGCACTTTACACAATGCTTGCACAATAATAATACCTTAGATCACCCTTATAAAATGAACACACTTCTTGGGTGAGTTTAACATAACTTTTACAAATATGAGAGCAGCCAGTATAACACCCTTGTATATGAGAGAGAGAGAGAGAGAGAGGCTTATCCTAGGAACCCCTGTAGCTGACTGCCTGTCTCTGGATTAGTACTGCACTTTTAACTCCAAACCCTCCCAGAATAGATGATACATAAAGTATACATACATTATACATACAGGTATATATGTGCAGTATACATACAGGGACTCCAAGGCTCAGAAGGAAATATGCCAGAGCTATTATCAATGATTGAGATTTCCCCTGGACACTCAAACACTTAAACAAACAAAAGGGAGGTATTTTGGACCCAAAACTGGCTCGCTGTCAACATGTCAACTTCAACTCTCTTACTGTTCCTCATTCTCTCCTTCTCAGTTTACAAAAAAGAATAAGCACAGACACAGCTAATAACCATGGAACAGACACACATGATAAACATATAACAGGGTATTTGCCGATTGGCTGTCACCTCGTCACAATAACCAAAGAGGTCTTTGCCTTTCTACAAACACGACTTCGTCCAAACACTTGAGTAAATACAGGATGTAGTGATCTGATAAGAATCTCACCTTTTCCACAACACGTTAAGAATTTGAGTTAATAACATTCAGTATACGTATTAATATATCAAACAAATGGAAAAAACATATCAAGACATTTTAAGATTACATGATACACAATTTATCTGTAAGACAAAGATATTTTAAAATCATATTATTACAACAAATGACATATCTGCAAGCAAAACATCAAAATTTTCATAGAGATACATATTACATTCATAGAATGGTTTTATATATTATAACACTTTATAATATATATATATATATATATATATATATATATATATATATATATATATATATATATATATATATATATATATATATATATATATATATTATCAAGTATTTACATTCCTCGCTATTAGCCAGCAAAGAATAATTTGAGTTTCTGATTAAAAGAGATTCTCATTTGAATGTTAGGCCAGCCAACGTTGTGGGACAAGATAGGGTGATGCTTGTTTTGAACCAAGAAAGCAGTCCTCTCCACACCTGACCAGAAATCTTACTCCTTGATTACCTTTTGCCTCAGGCAGAGTACCATTTCCTTCAGTGCCATTTCGTGCACTGACATTTTGTATTGCTCAACGGAGTGCACTGGCACCATAGTGCCACCAAACCCAAGTACTTAACCTTAAGCCACTGCACCTGTACCTAAGATACAAGAGTGCCACCAACCGTGTATCGGCCCATAAGGACCGTAGCGCCTTCAGGATCACTCCCATTTCCCAAGTGTTTCCGCCCATATGGACTCAGACTTCCTTCAGGAGTGCTCCCTCAGTGCGACCTTTGCACGGCACACTCAACCACAGTACCACCTCTTTGAAAAGGTGCCACACCACTGAAGTACCACCAAATCACGGGACACTTCCCACAATCATCACAAACCTTTCCTTCAAGAACACCCAGTCAACCCACTTAGCCGCCCTTCCCCACCAGCAACATGGCAGCCGAGGAGTACAAAACCTTCATGGATCTGGGGAAGGAGGCGGGTCTCACGGGACCCGGACTCACCAAGTGGTTTAAAGAACAACTAGCTGAACGAAGGCAGCACGAAGAACAGAGACAGTGAGACGAGGAAAGAGAAGAGAGGAAAAACAGCATGAAGCTGAGCAGAGGAAGGAAAAAGCCACCCAAAGGAGAGAAGAAGCTGTCTGGCAGAGAGAAGAAGAAAGCAGAAGACAGCATGAGCTAGCCCTTAAGGAAAGAGATTTAGCCCTCAAAGAAAGCAAGGAAGCGCTCAAGGCGAGCAAGCTGGCACTCCTAGACAAGGAGCTCGAGTTGGAGAGAGCAAAGAAAGAAAGTGTAGAAGCTCTAGCATCCCAACAAGCCTCCAGCCCCATCCCTGCTGCACCAAATGCTCCGCTCTCAAGCCTTAATTCCCCAGTCCCCAAGAGGACTGAGGGAGATCTGGAAGCATGGCTGGAAGAGGTCGAGGCACTCTTGAATAATTCAACACCAATGAGCCCGAGAGGGCCCTAGTGCTGTCCAAACACCTGGAAGGTAAAGCGAAGGCAACCCTCCACTCGCTGGAGCAGAGTCAACGAGGAGTCATGGCCGCAGTCCGTGAGATAATGGCCAAGGCATACGAAATAACCCCTGAGAAGTGGAGACAACGGTTCTAAGGTCTGGCCAAAGAAGCCAGCTGGTCCTTGGCAGAATGGGCCTGTTACATGACTCTAGCTGGGACTTGTTTGGTCAACTCTCTGAAATGCACAACTTTCGAGGGCCTATTCAATAGGACCATGCTGGAAGATCTTTTTCAGTGTGTGCCTGGGCCTCTGGCTGTATATCTCAGTGATAAGCAGCCACCCACTGTCAGGGAAGCCTGCCGCTTGGCCGATGTTTGGGAGATGTTCAATGTCTCCCACAGCACTTTTCAGCGCCACGTAGTGCCACCCAGATATCTTTCAGGCTCAACGCGACCAAGGAACGGACCACCTAGCAAACCTCCTTGCCCCATCTGCAAGAAGTACAGTCATGCCAGAGCCGAGTGCTGCTACAAGGCAAACAACAACCAAGGCAACAACCAACGGCAGCCTACCAATAACCGCCACTCCTCCTCTCCTTCTAACTCCACACCACCTTCCCAGTAGACCGTCACTGCCGGGAGATCCTCCTATTCCAGGGGACCCTGCTGAGACTGTGGGATTCCAGGGCACTGTTCTGCTGGGTATCCTGGCTGCCCAAAGCATATGGTCTCTCCCAGGTATGTCAACCTGATCAGGGCCACAGCCTTCTTGGCTGTGCCACCTGAAAGGTCTCATCCTGAGCTGGTCTGGAATCAGTCCGTCTCTGTGGCCCCTCTGGATGGCTCTAGCCCACCAGTGCACCTACCAACTACTGCTGATACTGGCTCGGATGTTAGCCTGATTGATCGGGCCAAAGTGCCAGACAGTGCCACCGTGGATGAGCAAACCAGGTGGACGGCAACCTGGGTAGATGAACAATCCTTGGCCGGTCCCACAGTCAAACTCCGGGTGATCACCCCTTGGAGCACCGAAATTCACTGCCTTGGTTTGGTGAAATGTATTCGGCATGTGGTGGAATTCCTGCTAGGACAAGACATCCTCTGGGAATGTCCCACACCCACACCACTCTGTTGTCTGACTGCCTCCGCCAGTGAGGTCATGCCAAAACTTCCTGAGTGGGACACAGCCTCTGTGACAGCTGTGTCACCATCAGCCCAACCTTCCGTTCGCCCCAGAGTGAACCGGACCCACAAGCATCTAAATCATTCCAGGCCTAGTCTGCGAAGCTCACAACTGGTCAGCCACCAAAAAAGCCCTCCCTCACCATGAAGGAATATTACCAAATACCGCTGTAGGACCTGCAACATAAGAGGGCACTCCAAAAGAAGGTCAAAGTGCCCCAGCAAGGTAGCTCCAGCAGCCACCCTTTCCATAACCAACCCAAGAGGCTCGGCCCTCACCCCAAGACAGGAATCTCTGTCGCCTATTACTCCAAGTACACCGAGGGGTTTTGCACCCCAGGGTCCCTCTTCAGACTCGTCTAACCCAATTCACTGCCAGTGCCACTTGCGAGCACTGGTCAGTGCCAAGCTCCACCTATCTCGGCCGGAATCTCTATATCAACCTTAATCCCCGTCCCTGGCCCCGAGCTAGTGCCAGTGCCAGATCCAGAACCTGACACGGATCCTCCTATGGGAGATCCACCTAACCTCACCAATGTAGTCATCGCCCATTGTGAGCCTCTGGCCCCTGACGTTTCTTCTTCCCACTCTCTTCCACCTGCCGAGGATGGTCCTCTGGCAGGCCTGGACGTTACTTTTTTTCTGGTTGACCAGAAACTGTCCGGCCAGGACGCAGATGCTGGCTCTACTCTCCCACGATGGTTGTCACAGCAGACGAAGTAGGAGACAAGCCCGTAGCTATTGAGGCTGCCCCTGATCCTCCTCCTGACAGCGCTTCAGGCCCTTCTCCAGAGTTGGTACCCTCATTACCTCCTAGGAATGGAGTAGCCAGGACCTGGGAGGCCCCTGAAGAAGAAGAAGAAGAAGAAGAAGAAGAAAAAGGGATGGAAGAGATCCAATTAACAAATCAGAGCCACAAGTTCTCCTTGGCACTCGTGCCCAATTGGCACGTGATCTCTGCCCAGTAAAATTAACTCCTAATGCCTTAGGCATTTGTAACATACTAACCCTTTTCCAACTAGCCTCCTTCAATACCATTCCAGACTCAAAATGATACCTTCCTTAAATTGTACTGTGATTTACTTCAGGTTACTCATGTTTAATTTTGTTGCATGTATTAATCATCAAGCGCTGCATAACTCATAATTCATTGCATGCCAGTTCCAGTAGTCAGTGCCAACTTGTTCAGCGCCAGAGTCTTAGGATAGTAGGTTAGGTTAAATATTTACTGTGTGCATTTGCCTAGGAGTAGAGTTCTCCTGTCATTAGGGACAGTTAATCGAAGTGTCTATTCCCTTAGATAGGTTTGGCCTGTTGTTGTAAGTAAGTTAGCCAAACCCCGTACCCCTCTTAGCAGTTAGGCAGGTCCACTTAGCTACTGCAGTGCAAAAGCACAATTCATGTAGGGACACTAGCTGACTAGTCAGAACGAATAGCTTACATAGCCATAACCTTCATGACCGAAAGGGTGTGAATGCCTTTTCAAAGGGGGAACCTGTCTAGTATTTACATTCCTCCCTCTTAGCCAGCAAAAAATAATTTGAATTTTTTATTAAAAGTGCTTCTCATTTGAATGTTTGGCCAGCCAACATGGTGGGACAAGGTAGGATGATGCTTGGTTTGAACCAAGAGCGTGGTCCTCTCCACACCTGACCGGAAATCAGAACAATAGGCCCCCCTCTTCACAACCCCCTGCTAAAGACCACTCCTAGATTTTCCCCCATTTTGGGGTAGCGAGAACAGCGTAGTTTTAGGAAAAGTTATAATCATTAAAGGCATAGGCCCCTCGAAGGGAAGGCTGCTAACTTAAGCTTTAGGTCCTTAGTTATAAGGCTTCTTTCCCTGTGACACTTTTACTGGCCTAAGACTTGTTTTCAGATGTGTCCAGCTTGCGTATATACACACAGACTCCCAGCCCCAACAAAGACAACACGGGAGGCCAAACAGAGATGCTCTGGTTTTCGTGGGGAGAGGTAGAACATTTTTCCTCTCAATCTGGACTGGCGGCAGATGATACTCATTCTGCAATTCGATGTCTTATACAGGAGCCCCTGTAAACCTGAGTAGGTAGGTCTGAGTAGCAATCTTTCGCCAGTACCCCTCTGTTCATTCTAGTGAAGTTCTTTCCTTTATTCTCCAAGATTTTCGCCATTTCATTTCCACTTCTGGCCTTTCCCTTTGATCGCAAAGACCAGCCCAAAAAACCATTCCTTGAAGTTTCTTGTGTTTATTTAAGCACCAAGAACCTTAACAAACCATGGTGTTAATTCGGGCCAATTAAGCTAATTAATCAAATCCTCCATGGTGCATTGTTTATTAACGAGGAAGAACTGATTTTGTGTATAAGTGCATGCTAATTCTGGAATTCTTTTCCAGGAGATTGAATATCCTGGTCCAGTTCGTATATGCCTCAGATCATCTTAAAAGTACTGCCATTACAATAGACGTAAACTTCCCTGGTATGCAGTCTGGGGAGCCATAACCTGTTCCCCTATTTTTCTTTGCCCGCAAGAGAGCCCAATCATTCAAGACGAACTCTACTCGTCTGCGGCTGAGAATTATTGCGCAGTTCAAATTTGCATTTTTTCCCTATTTGAGTTTACTTGCTGTATCATCAGCCTTTCAGATTACACCCTTGGTTGTTTTTCTGTAAATAAATTCAATTTAACGTAAATTGCTAATCAATTTACATGGCGACCTTCACATCACTCCTTAAATAATGATACTACCAAGGTAAGTTGCCCATTCTTTCCCTTTCCTTTTGTCTCGGTTGGCCTTAAGGCAGTTATTTAATATAAACCCCCTTTCATCCTCCAGGAATATATATATATATATATATATATATATATATAGTTATATATATATATATATAATATAAACCCCCTATATATATCCCTATAATATATATATATATATATATATATATATATATATATATATATATATACATATATATATATATATATATATATATATATATATATATATATATATATATATATATATATATATATATATATATATATATAAAATAAAGCCTTTGTCTCGTTTGGTCATTCACTTTGATAACGGTATATAAAGAGAAGAAGAAAAGATGGAATGCTGAAAACTTATTAAGGAGGATATTTAGCTACAAATAAACGTCTGACATATCGCTAGCCACGCTCAATTGTCAGACAAAAAGGGCGAAGAAATTTTGCGTTATAGAACATGATTCACAAAAGGTAATGCAAGAATATTGCTGTTACTATTATTTCAAGAAGTATGAGCCTCTCTCTCTCTCTCTCTCTCTCTCTCTCTCTCTCTCTCTCTCTCTCTCTCTCTCTCTCTATAAAGAAAAATGTGAATATTTGAATTCAACGACAGCAAAAGCTTTGGAGTATTCTACAAAATTTAAGGGTTACAACGTGAGTTCCGAGGAAATAAAACAAAGCAAACAGTGCACGGAGTTCACTAAATTATAGAGACCCTGTCTGGAATACGTAAGCTTTAAAGTCGGAATTCTGGCCACAGCAGCAAATAGGAAACTGACGGGAAGAAGCTTCACGTAGACATTCAAACCTCGCCAAGAGCCAAAAATAAACGTGGTAGTAAATTATTCAGCATACAATAAAATTATAGAAAATGGGCTCATCCCTTTAATTTTATCATTAATTGATGCCTTACTGTTATTATTCATATTATATTTCTTGGTAGGATTTCGTTATGACACTGGTCCACCATATTTTGAATGCTTATTTGTTCATTTCAAATCAGACAAAGTCATGAAATCCCGCAGAAAAAAGAATCTTTAAATCGATAAAATATGAACTTGTCTTGGATATGTAGATATAAATGACTTATAAAATGTAGTTCACCTGTACTTTCCGTTGTGTTTGGTCATTAGCAGTTAGACTTAAATAAAGCAAGATGAACAGATATTTAAAAATATCAATGATCTTCTTGACAGTATTAACAACAATTATGGACAAAGTGTGTTTAAAAAAAGAAATTTCGGTTAATAGGGCAATGCATGATGATTTTGCTGGCATTTGTTATCAACATTTGCTTAAAGAGATGTCCTAATTTTTACATCAAGCGCCTCAAAGATAAGCAAAGTGTTACTCTTTTCAAATTAATCAGATAGTTTTTGCTCGAAATAATAAATAATGTCTCACTAATATTCATGTGATGAAGAATACCATATATCAAAATAATCACTAAGCCACTGCTCACACAAATAGGAGAGAATAGTCTCCCTTTCCGATCTGAACTTTTATTTGCAGACAATACTCAGGACATATCTCTAAATATATAAATAAGCAGATCCTATCCAGGGAGTGTGAGAAACTAATTTATAACTAGACTAACACTAAGGTGGAAAGGAGGAATATTATGTTTTCTAAAATTACTCTTACTGTGTAAATCAAAGAAGGGATACATACATACATACATACATACATATATATAGGGATATACATATATATATATATATATATATATATATATATATATATATATATATATATATATATATATATATATATATATATATATATATATATATATATATATATATATATATATATATATATGTGTGTGTGTGTATTAGTGATTGTCGATTTTTGTCCTGGAGAATTTCCGGGATTTTATTACACTTCCCGGGAAATCCCGGCCTTTTTTTTATCTTTTATTATGAAAATATTCATTCTTCATTAAAATTTATGTAATAACAACTGCTTTAGAGTCTGCGCCACCGACATCTGTCGAAGCAGAGAGGGCATTTGCATCGGCAGGACTTTTCATCACAAAACTGCGAACTCTCCCAAGTGATAAAAGTGTTCATATTATAAGTCAGATTAGCTTTGCAAAAAAATTCATATTTTGAAATTTTCTTTATTATTTAATTACAAGGGCAGTTACTTCAATATGAGTGCTATAAACAATTTAAAGTATTAGTTATTTTATTGTAATGAACATTGAGCATTTTTATTTTCACAAAATTATTAGAAAATTTCATATTTTGATTGTTTTCTTTATTATTTTATTACAAAGGTAGCTACCTTAATATGGGTTTAAAGGATTAGTTATTTTATTGAAATGAACATTGAGCATTTTTATTTTCATAAGTTTATTTCTATAAAAGAACATATGGGCTTATATTACGTATATGTAGTTCTTTTTCAAATAATGCGTTAAAATACTTTAACAAATAAATGATAACATACTATAAATCTTTTGTATTTTTTTATTCTTTAAGTAAAAAAAAAAAAAATAGATGATAAAAATAACCGTGATATATCGGGATCCTGGGACGAACATTTTTCTTATCCCGAAATCCCGAGATTAGAAAGTGTCATTTTTTTATCCCGAAATCCTATATAGATTATATATATAAAGTGTATAGACCGATATATATATATATATATATATCTATTGTATATTATATATATATCTATATATATATATATATATATATATATATATATATATATATATATATATATATATATATATATATATATATTTTATATATATATATATATATATAGATTATATATATAAATATATATATATATATATATATATATATATATATATATATATATATATATATAATATATATAATATATATATATATATATATATATATATATATATATATATATATATATATATATATATATATATATATATATATATATATATATATATATATATATATATATATATATATATATAGATTTATATATATATATATATATATATATATATATATATATATATATATATATATATATATATATATATATATATATATGTGCAGATTTCGTTGAATTCGATGGCGTTTTGGTTGTTGATCAACTTTTTATTAGTTTCACAATACTTTCTAAGTCTTCCTACGTTCTTCCAGATGTAGTTGATGGATAAAGAGACGAAGATCAACTCTTCGTTCCATTTACTGGGACCACAACACCACAGCTGTTCCGTCACTTGTCGTGACCTCTTGAAAATGTTGTTGTTGTTTTTGATTAAGCTGGCTTTATGCCAGCGCGGGCCCTTGCTCACAGAGCAGCCCGTGGAAAGCACTATCTTTGCGTTCTGTTGTTTTATTACATGGTGCGGACGGAATTGCAGCGTTCATAAGCATTAACAACACATTTAAATACAATACAATAAAATAAAGGTAAAAAAATGTTCTTAACGGAATTTAACTCATACAAAAACAACACGTTACAATAAGATTTACAATAAGCAAAAATAATTTTTTAGGTGAACTATAATGGAAACAAAAACCACGTGTTCTGGTTGTTTGGCAACAGCGAAACTTTAAATATGGGTGCGGGAATACAGATTACGGGGAAAGGATGAAGGGTGAGGGACTGTGGGCGAGGGACTGAGAGAGAGAGAGAGAGAGAGAGAGAGAGAGAGACGTGATTCAAGAAGTGGCGTTGCCATTATTTGAGTTATTTGCTAATTCGGTGTTGGATGATACTGGCCGCCCACAAGATGGGGCGATCTTTCCGCTTCCAGTTGGCGGTTCAGCGTTGGTCTTTGTAGTAAAATGCAGATCGATTCTGCCATGATTAGTCGGTGGAGATTTTGTTCCGTGCAGATGATGTTGGTATTCTCCACTAGTTCCTGAGTCGTCGGGTGTCGGTTGTGATGATCGACGTAGTGTTGGTGGATGGCTCCATTATTACGACGGGCGTGTAGATGTTTTTTTTTTTTACGTTGTAGAGTGAGTCCAACGTACGTTTTTTCGGAGGACTGGCACATCCTCTCAGGGCACGTAAAGCGGTAAACGACGTTGGTACTGTCTTCTTTGTTCGGGTTCTGGTTGTTGTTGTTCCTTATTACGATTATTATTATTGATTAATTGTGTGGGTTATCTGCCGTCACAACTACCAGGATCACCGACGCCGATCCACGAGGGAAGCAAATTAGGCTTGCAATAGATGCAAACTTGAACCCGCTCGAAGATGGCTTTGGGCCTTAACCCTCTGCTAACACTCATCAACTGGAGAGGAGGAATTATTAACATTGCACCGTAAAAGTACGAATTTGTATTGCGTGGACATTTGAAGAGACTTTATAGTACCGGGAAGTCATCAAGAACATCTGGCAGAAATTAGCCTCAGATCATGGCGAGTTGAGCCACCCCCAAAACTTGAAGCCACCAGATATCGAAGTCCAGAAGTTAACCCTTTGACATGCATGGAATGCAGATACTCTTCGCCAGTGGCAGGGAACCAAAGGGATGGAGTCAGTGATATTTTAACAGTTATAATTATAATTCACCGTAATTTATTGCATAATGGGGAATCAGTTATGATTCATTCGTATCTGAAGTTTTTTTATTTTTTTGGTTTCATAATGGGAATAGAAAAAAATACTACTTAAAAGACAAAATAGTCAAATAACGTAGGGTTATTTCATAGTCATTGTACAGAACTCCAACACAGATTCTCTCAGGTAATTATTTATTTATAAATACTTTAAAAGTTGCTCAATATTCTGCCACGTGAATTCATTGTGGAAAAAAGTGAAAATTGGTAATTTTTGGAAAAGAGTTATAACACAAATGAACAACATTATAGAGCAAGTAGTTGTTTCAATAGTTCTAACGCCTAATTTTAGTTCCAAAGGCTATCACCATTTACGGTAAATGCTTTAAAGCTTTGTTAGTCTGGTGTTAACTATAAATAGATGTATATCTAGTCGAAAAATTTAGTTGGGAGGCAAACTTATTACTTGCATTGTGGTATTGCTTCTCAACTAATGAGGAGCTAACTTACCTTAATTTATAATTGCAAGAAAGTTTAATCAACTATACTCAGAGGAACTCTGTAGTTCCGTTTAAATTACCAGGAAATGTTGCATGCACTAATATATCACCGTACAACCAATACTGTACATATCAATGCGGTATCTTTCTTTCCCAAATATCCCATAGTTGTATATAGGGTGACTGACTCTGGAATCACTGAGAATTAGAATAATCCATAAAATGTGTAAGAAAGATATGGAATTGTTACTATTACCAAAGCAAGATGAACTCTCTTTGGTTTATTATAAAAGATTGTTGGTCTGGTATCCCTAATTTTGATTCCGAAATATTATAAGCTGGTGAAGTCCAACTATAAATTTTGATTCCTGAAATACTTGGTTCCCAACCTGGTGTGCCGCGGCACCAAGGGGTGCCATGAAATCTTTTGAGGGTAAATTGAAGACTAACGTCACTGCTTCCTACACAGAGAGGCGTTAGTAGAAGATGTGTGGAGAAGAGTTGACTGATTTTAAACCAGGCTGGAAATTTAATCAAATTCAGGCCACTGAAAAAGACTTTTTTCAAAAGATGAAGAAATGGGTGCCTCTTTCACTGATTTTACATACTGACCCGGTGGTTATCAAGAGGTCTCCCCGTTTTTAACTCAAAGAAGAATTAAAAGCCTTTTTCTGAGAGGAGAGACATGATATATTCATAAAGCTGCGCTTGAAAATCGTACTTGGTGTTTGAAGCTGTCATATTTGGCAGACATTTTCCTGAATCTAAATCTCTCAATGACTTGAGGAAATGTAACATCAGTTAACAAGATGAAAGGTTTTTGGATGTTCAGAGAGATGATGTGTCAAACTTCCTTCTCTTCAACAACAGTTTTAACTGTAAAAATCTGATTCTTAATCTTTAGAGAAGCAGTTGATAAGTAATCGCTTTCTACAAACAAGGATTGTATCACCCTTCAAAAATGCTGAAGAGCTGGACTATCGTTACGAATTTCTTGAATGTCTTGATTCAACAATGAAAGTCAAATTTGAGAAGAGTGACGTGACACTGGCAGCTTTTTGGCAAACATTGGGGAATATCATAAGAAACCTATTTCTCTGCTTTTGCCCTAACCAGACATTTTCTGCTTTGGCTCTTTCACTTGAGGACGATTTGCGTGTGGCAGTATCAACGATAATGGCTCAATCACAAGTTTCACACTGTATACATGCATGGTTCAATTTGTTTTGTCTTGTATCTAAACACTGTAACTACCATCATTGTACAACTGCTTGTTTACAATTACAGATGAAAAAATCAGTTGTAAAGAGTATTTTCATATTCTATTCAAGGTATAAGGTTTGTTGCATGCAAACTGTCGAAATGTATATTTTAAATTTTTCCTAATAAAGGTGCCGAACTTTTGAAAGGCTTGCCACCTGAAACCAGAAAAGGTTAGAATCTAACCTGCTTTTAAACTGTTTTTTTCAAAATATCATCCTTAATCTTTCTCCCTATTAAATAAAGGTTTAAAGTATTAATGGTTTCTTTTTTTCCATCTGTCGTTAAAGATAAAAAAATTCTTCTTCTCTTAGTATTGTTTTCAAGGTCACCTAGGAATCTAACCTGGAATTTTCTTTCAAAATATCATCTTATTGGTTTAACTTTTACAGTCGTTAAAGTTTCTTCAGCCTTTATTCATAAGTTTCATCACTTCAATCATCAAGAACATGTCCGTCCAAAAGGATTCGCTAGAAATGTCTCTTATTTTTTTGATGCCCTTTCAAGAACATTCGGTATTTCTTTTTATACCGCTGCAGTCTGACAAACATTGTCACAAGTGTAAAATTAGATTTAATTGTCTTGCTGATTATTGCAAATAAACCATTGTGGACTATGGCTCATCTGATCCCATTTCTTGTGATAACAACTAAGATTTTAATCTCATATGTTTTTCCTTCTCTTTATCAGTATCAGTTTGTTTACATTTTGTCTCACTCTTGTATTTTATGTTAATCTAATAGTACATACATTTTCTTCAGCCATCCCTTCCTATCGGCGCTGAAGCCCAATGTGATTTTACTTCATCTACTAACTCTTGCATTTATATATTTTTACCTGTTTTTCATTTACCAATTCTGTTTATACTTGGAACTTTACCCATGGTTCTTCTGCTGAGTAATTAGACATTTTGTTTTCATGTCATGATTTATGCCTTTTAAAGCGATCACTCAAGCAGTACTTAAGCATTTTCTTTCCTTGTTAGGAATATAGCTATCATGCACTGAATATTATACATTGAAAATTAATTACAGACAATAATTTTTATGAATTAATTGCCTTGATCTCATTGCTTCTCTCGATCTTTTTATTCTCTGTAATAAATACTAAGGGCATTTTCTTAGTTCCTTTTTCCAATAGACCTCGTAACACCTGACTGGACACTATTCCTCATGCATGTTGAGGACGCCAGCTTTCCTCTGAATAATCTACTTAGAAGCTATTTCTTTTTTCTCGTACTTCTGTAATGGGAAAATTATTCCTTTAAATATTATTGATTTGTTTAGGAATTGATTCATCATCCTCCTCTAATATCTTTACACTACTGTTGTAAGAGTGATTGTGATTATAAAATGTTTTCATTTTTGTTGTGGACATCGAATGGATAGCCAGTCCCTTGTTTTGTTTTTCTTTGCTCTGAATGGGAGCGCTGTCCTGAATCTTTTCTGCATATTGGTAACACTAAAGAAACGTATTTATGTGTGAAAAGGACGTCAAGTTGTCCACCCTTCATTTTGGCTACTTTACCAAATTATTAATACAAAGTTATTATCTATCCCCTTGCAAATAATTTTAAATTAATACCGTTAGTTCATTAGTTGGAACAGATCTATCAGCAGACTAAGATTTAAGTGCAGCGTTGTTGCATGCCCAGTCAAACGTGATTGCAACGCCGCTTAACGTGAAAATTTTCGTAGTCGTGAAATATTTTCCATTCATTAGTTGTCATGATATTTTGCTGTGTTAGTTTGAGTTGTAACTTAGCGTTTATTTAGAAAAGAGATAGTTATAAGTGTTTTGTTTATGTAAAATTTTGTCCAGTGCCTGATCATTGACAAATTACCCTCTTATAAAAGGTAATATTTTCTTAGAAGGCTCCCTAGACTAATTCTGTTTGAATGAACAGTTACAAATAGCCTTATATATATATACTTCACGTGAAAACTTAATTGACATCAGTTAGCCTGAAAAAACTAACCTAAACTTATGAGCTGACTGTAACCTAGTCAAAATCAGCCATGTAAACTTTGCATCCTGTAACGATCTGAAGAGACAAGCACTATATCCTGTTAGAAAGTTTAGAGTTTTACCTCCATTTTAGTTTTTCTAATGTTTCATCAGCTTTCAGGTAGTCTTATCCATTGACATGTTGTGTACAAAACATTTAGTACTGTGTGGAGTTATCAAATGATTTACACCTACTGTTTAATTGATTCCAGTATGCTTACTTTCCTCGTGAAGGAAAAGCAATTGGGTGTGTAGGTATTTTTTTTGAGATCTGTCAGTATAAAGAGTTATTTTTGTTGTTTTAAAATTTTTCTTAGAAATAAAAATTAAGTAAAGATATTTCATCGTTCAGGAGTCCTGAAAATGTAAATGGACTTTTTTCTTTCTTATGTAATTGATCTAGTTTCTCATTAGAGTAAAAGGGTTTGTATGTACCGTACCACTAAAAATGGAAATCAGCACTCACTCTGCCTCCCAGTGGATCACCTGGCCTCATCAGTTAAGACCTGCCACCCAAGGCCATGTTGTAGCATCAGGCCTCTCCCAGGCAGCAAAATTTAGTCTTCATTTGTGTCAACATGACACAGTACCTTTCTTGTAACCCCTGTTTTGTGGCAAGAAGACTGACAACAGTTGTATAGTAGTATTATTATTCTCTTCCCATATCTTAATGTTTTGGTGGGGGGAAGAATTCTTTCATGACATCGTTTAGTGATCTGTTCTTCTTTTCCATGTATCAGCATTTTTTTTTTTTTATTGGGATGGGGGTACGGCTACCATTAAGGTTCTAACGTGCATCGTATAATGATTTCCATTTCCATCAGGCATGGGTTTGATGAGGATGTTAGCCTGCCTGGCCATCGATCGTTTCCTTAGAAAAATACGCATTTGTTCCTTCACTTGTCATTTGAACATTGCATTATTATACTCTCTATCTCTGTTTTTTTCTCAGTAGCGATCATATTTCATTGTACAGTTCTGTTACAGTTATGAACATCATATTATTTGTGTTCTTCTCAGAGAATACCAACTGTGACTTTCCAAACCTTGGCTATATTCAATAAGGGCGCAAATTTTCGGCTGGCTAATATTTTCTGGAAATAAAGATTTATAGGAGCTAGAAAAAAGTAACATAATCTGCAAAATATTTATCAATAGAGAGAGAGAGAGAGAGAGAGAGAGAGAGAGAGAGAGAGAGAGAGAGAGAGAGAGAGAGAGAGAGAGAGAGAGGATGGGATTGGGTACTCTACGTGAATCGGCAGATGTAGTCAGGATGATAAAAAAGACAATTGCAATACTTTGACGCGTACAAGAACGTTTGCAAAACCAAAGTCGTCGACAAGACTGAGCAACACCTTTTCCTTAAAGAGCATCTTCTCCCTAAATGTACAGTATATACCATCTCTCCAAAATCAAATGACTTGTTCTTAGTCACAAGACCCACCTTTGTTAAAGTTTTGTATAAATTCTCACATAACTAATAATAAATTGGCAAATAATCATCCCGAATTGATATCAAGAGCTAACAGTCGGAGTTGACAAAGATTAGATGCATAACGGACTAGTGATAAGAAGAAAAATTGAAAGGACTGTAGATATATTGCAAAACTAAAAAAAAATATTTATGATATTTTGATATCTTGATGTATTTTTTTTAAACTGAAATATTACCCTGCACTCGGGTATTATTGTGCAATACTTATCACGTGAATTTTAAAGCCTGACACCAGTGTGGCACAAGTTACGACCTCAAAAGCAAGGAAAACTATGAGCTGACTGCTAACAGTATAACTAAGCCTATCCAGAAATTTGGTTTTGATGTTAAACCTGTAAGAGAACTTCCCATAGACAAATGAATTTCCAAAGTAGCCTAGGAAGTATTCTTTGAGGTATGTTGTAATCCATCACAGAGGTGTTTCTAATGATCTGTCATCGTTGTGAATAATCATTCTGTGAAGTAATAACTTATTATTGGGGTGTGCTTGCGTACATCTGTGTTTGTGTATAAATAATGCTAACCTGTTATGGGTGCGCGCTTGCGTAAGTGCTTGTTTCTGTGTTTGTGTGAGAGTGTGTGCAAGAGAGAGAGAGAGAGAGAGAGGAAGTTCTTTCTTTTAAAATGAGAGAATGTTCAGGTAGCTCTTTAATCTGCGTAATGATAGCCAGAAAATTTTATAGATTCCTGAAAATTAACTGACTTATTGTTGTAGATGCATAAAACATGCAAATGAATTAACAACTTCACATTCAGTTCCTTGGCGTTAAAAAAAAAAAAAAAAAAAAAAAATATTCAAGCAAAGGTAAAGTTGTAAGTCCGTATCGGCTAATGAAATAACTGCGTGCGAGGCAAGAAAATTTTTTATGGCGTATATATATTCGCTGGTCATCAGGCTTCTCTTTTTGTATAACATGATTGCGTCATTTTTTTAATTTAGCAACATATAAGTTTATTTTCTCGTTTTTGTCCACGAAAGTAATCATAAAACAGTACTGAGCAGCTTCATCTGTCTTGTGTGGCACTTTTTGTGGGGGGCTCACCAGTGAAATACTAATTCCTTGCGGAGGTTTCCGTTTTGCTCTCGACAGTCGTTTCCTTTCATAGAATGTTTACTGGATTCGTCTTTATCGCTACTGAAAATTGAGTATCAGCATCTTTGTTTCTTGACCACGATGGGCCACTTACACATACTACAGATTGTCTGTATAAACTGTTTATGCTTCTTTGTAAAGGAGGGCTATGGATTTTTTTTTTTTTTTTTTTTTAGGACTCCAGTCCTGTTACCATATCCAACAAAATAAATTTGAAAAGCCAAAATTGTTTGGTCTTTATATCTCATTCTCCGTGGGTGTTAACATTCAATGGATTTCTTAGCAGTGTACGAGGAATTGCTTGATTATCTTAATAACGCAATGAAGATTAATACAGATCCTCTTCGGATTGACCTCTCTTATTTAAATGAGAATCTGTATAAGCGGCCTTATTAAGATAATTAAGTTATTCCTCTTACACTGCTAAGAATTTCATCGAATATTAACACATGCGGAGGATGAGAAAGAAAAAGCCAAAAAGTTACCGTTTTTCAAATTCCTTTTCTTTCATGTGACAAGAGGACTACATGAAAGTGCTCGAAAACTTGCTGAAAGCTGATGACGAGAGAGACTACAAAAGATATTTCACCAGCAGTAAAATATCTTTCCAAATTCAGCACTTCTCACCTCACCGGTACAATAAAGGAAGTGAGATAAAAAGAAGTGATGAAATCAGAAAAGTCGCAAATGTTACTGCTTATAAGCATTCACCTCCTTAGACATGACGTTTACGAAAAATGTGCTGTTGCTTTTAGTTTACCTGCAATTCAAATGTTAGAATGATTTCATGTAATAACTGTGGCGTTGTGTAAATTCAAATTAGTATACCGGTGGATCCAGGGGTCTTTGACCAATTACCTTTCCCATATTGCAACTGACATTATGAAGGATATGATTAATTCTCGTAATTACCCCACCGTCTAGCCCTGGCAACAGAATTGCCATCAACTTACTCCAAGATCCCACACAATATTATAAGGTAAATTGAACAATATATCCGTGCTGCTCACAGTCAGCAGATCTAGATTTAGATTGTCTGTAGTCTTGTTTAATTCTATATACCTGTATAAGAAACGACTGATGGTTCCTATTATGTAACATAGTTAGATTATATTTTCCATGACTACTCAAGAAGCCTGTTTGTATGACAGCCATATATAAACATTATTTGGTCTCCCAGTCGTAATCGATATGTTAGAATTACACGTCCTTTATTTAGTTCCTACCTTCCGAAAGAACTTAACAAACACCTGACAGAAATAGCGACTAAGTTAGCAGTGGCGTTGTACAGATTGTAATGTAGCACAGAGAAGTATTAAATTTTACTCTATTTGGAAAGGAAAGTTTGCCATTAACATTTATATTTTGTGTATATATTCCACTTGGTGGCCCGGGACTGGCCCTAAAAATCTTTGGGAAAAAAAATATTATATAGCTTTAATCACACAGAGAGTAAGAAGCATAATCAGACCTATGAAATGCACATACATACGTTTTGAAACATGGTTAGATATGCTGACTCATCTAGCCATGCTTTAAGGACTAGATATCGAAGGGGACCACTCAAAACGTAAAAATCAGACTTACAGACAGCAAATACATGACGAAAAGATTATAAATAAACCATTTTCGTGGAAAATATTTGAGACCTGAATGAATCCAGTAGGTTGATAAAGGAGTGCCACATTTTTCCTCTGTCAGGCGTTACACTCATGGATCTCAGGGTCTCATAAAGAAAACACCTCATTAGTTATTACAACATTTATTTTTAGAAACATTAGGAGTAGCCTTTGCAAAGTACAAACTTCAGTATCCAAAACATTATATCTCGCTAACAAATGATATACTAATGGGCTATGATCAATCAGAAAAAAAACTCCAGATCTCACTTTATTCGTATAAATAAATAAATCAAGAAAGACACCAAAGTACTGGGCAATCCTTTTCAGTGATGTCACACGGAGGATTATTTTCAATAAAAGGTTTAACACAGGCAAATCATTTCGTCAAAATTTCAGACAGCCTTTGTGTAAAGTTTAATATCAGTTCCTTGTATTACACATTTCCGATATTAGTCCGCAGTGAATTCATGGGAAAAGAAAAATTACCATTGAAACAGTAATAGGTCATTCACATGAAGAGGTAATTATAGTATATTATTGCATAGTGGTTATTATGCACACATACATTTACATTAAATTTGATTCTCAACTCACCATATTATCAACTGCTTTCACTCGATGCAACATAGAAAGAGTAGATTTCTATATATTAAATATATAAAGCTCTGTGTATATATATATATATATATATATATACATATATATATATATATATATATATATATATATATATAATATATATACAAACACAGAGAAGTAATTCTGACACCCTTTGGCAAAATACAAACCTGCTTAATATCGGAACGATATATTAACCACATGACTATGAAGAAGGCTTTGCTCTGGATATATATATATATATATATACAATATATATATATATATATATATATATATATATATATATATATATATATATATATATATATATATATATATATATATATATACATATATATGTATATATATACATATATATATATACATATATATATGTATATATGTATGTATATATATATATATATATATATATATATATATATATATATATATATATATATATATATATATATATATATATATGTATATATATATATATATATATGTACATATATATGTATATATATATGTATATATATATATATATATATATATATATATATATATATATATATATATATATATATATATATATATATATATATATATATATATATATATATATATATATATATATATATATATATATATATATATATATATATATATATATATATATATATATATATATATATATATATATATATATATATATATATATATATATATATATATATATAATTTATATAGCAATTTGGAGCAAGAAGACTTCTTTATTCCCCTTTCTGAGTACTTTATTTAGCTGCTGACGTTTCAAGACGTTTAGTCCCATTTTCAAAGCTATATAATAAAAGAAACAGATATTAGAAAAAAACAGACTCTGAATAACATAACATAAAATTATAACATAAAACTATTAGTACACTGAAAAGGAAGAGTGTTTATTTACTAAGTGGTGCTGAAGGCACAGACCGAGTGACAGTCCGGGTCAGGTTCAGCTTCGACGTGAACTCACGAGAGGTATAGAGGTGTTGAGGTTGTTTTAACAAAAAATAAAAAGTGATTCTAAAATTACTGGTTGTTGGTCGTTGGGAGTTCGGCCAATGATTTTAAAATCTTTGTAGTTAATATCGACTTTGCATTTCTTTGCAGGTTCACGTATGCAAGAGAATTCTGGATTAGATAATTTAACACCCGTTCTGTAACTCACGCCTCTATGAGAATCCAATCTCACTTTTAACAACCTACGGGTGGAGCGACATATTTCCCCAGGTTACATCTGGGGCAATTAAATAGGTAAATGACTCCCGAGGTCATCAAAGGAAGAAGACTCTCTTTGTGTTTAAATAAGGACCTAATTGTCAATGGATTAAAATGTATTGGCTTTAGGTCAATTGCTGGTAAAAAAAACTGTCTATTATCTGCCGTAATTCTCGCTAGAAATTTTTATCATGAACGAGCGGGACGCTTGCGTATAGTCGTAATTTAGGTATGATTGGTATTTCACATTTTGGATGGAAAATATTTAGAAATTTGCAGATATGTTTATGAAACAGTTTGGTAGGAAAGCAGTTGTCAATAAAGTACTGATGGAGGTAGAGGATTTCGTTATGGAAATTGTTCCAGTCGGATGTTATACTGAAAGCCCTGTGGAAGAGGATAGATAAAGAATTCAGTTTAAAATTATAAAAACAATGACTATAAAAATTAGAACCCAGGCTCCACCCGCAGGTTGTTAAAAGTGAGATTGGATTCTCATCGAGGCGTGAGTTACAGAACAGTTGTTAAATTATCTAATCCAGAATTCTCTTGCATACGTAAACCTGCAAAGAAATGCAAAGTTGATATTAACTACAAAGATTTTAAAATCATAGGCCGAACTCCCAACGACCAACAACCAGCAATTTTAGAATCACTTTTTATTAAACAACTTGTCCCCCAACTAAATACTCAGACCACCTCAACACCTCTATACCTCTCGTGAGTTCACGTCGGAGCTGAACCTGACCCGGACTGTCACTCGGTCTGTGCCTTCAGCACCACTTGGTAAATAAACACTCTTCCTTTTAATGTAATAATAGTTTTATGTTATAATTTTATGTTATGTTATTCGGAGTCAGTTTTTTTAATATCTGTTTCTTTTATTATATAGCTTTGAAAATGGGAATAAACGTCTTGAAACGTCAGCAGCTAAATAAAGTACTCAGAAAGGAATAAAGAAGTGTCTTTCACCTCGCACCAAATTGCTGCTTGCTGGATTGATAGAAACCACCCTCAACTTCCTATATATATATATATATATATATATATATATATATATATATATATATATATATATATATATATATATATATATATATATATATATATATATAGATATATATATATATATATATGTATATATATACATGTGTGTGTGTTCAAATCTTTCCTTCATCCTCATTGCTATTTCGGAGTAAAATTTTGTACGAAGCCTACGTCAGAAAAGAAAATATAACGCTGTGTTGTATATAATCTTGCTTTATAAGGAGCTAAATGGCAGAATTTCTAATTGTGGACTTTACAAAGATTCTAATGCAGCGCTTGATCTTACTCATTTAACTAAAAGAAAAGACAATACAGATGGATATTCTATTTTTCTTTTCTAACTGAATAAATAAAAGTAATATGATTGTAAATTAAGTTAATAGGCTGGACCCGTAGGCTATAACTACCAATTAGCCTGTGCAATAGAACTATGCAAACCTTCACTGAGCTGAGCTTAAAGGTTTCAGGAGAGAGGACGTTAACTGTCCACATATGCAATTAGGAATTTATTAATTAATTTATTCATTCATCTGTTAGATTATGCAAGTGAAGCGCTTTCCTTCTGTCTCTCCTTTTACTTTCTAATACAAGTATGACGTCATAAACTTTGCCTCTCTTGTTTCCATTTTAATTTATCTCTTTGAACAGAAATATGGCGTAAAAGAAAAGTGGACAGTTTAATGAAATAAGTACAAGGATTGCCAAGGCAACTGAAACCTATTTACTTTTGGAAGATATGCGGAATTAGTTATAAGTAAGAGTTTCATCGATTCAGATTGCCCGAATTTCAGCATTCCAGAATACAAGATTGATAGATGATTCCTTTGGTATTCAAAAATGTTATTTATCACTATTTAAAAACCAGGAAAGTGACTATCATATTTTTATCATTTCTGCCACAGCCACAAAATCGTATTAATATATCTCATCGTCTTGACGCGCTATTGTCCACCTTGAATGGCTATGTATTCTTCATGTAAATTTGTATCCAAGATAAGGAATGAACGCCATGAACAAATTCGTTTGATAGAAGCACAACTGGCAATTATTCAGTCATCAAAAAAGAGGTCTAAATGGAACCAAGTTCAGACTCTTCTGACTGTCATCAAAATGGGTGGTTTTCTCTTCTCCTGAATAGGTATTCCCTTTAATTTTTCTAATAGTATGCAAGAAAAATTTCTGACGTGGTTTTCTACCATTACAGCTAATCTGTTTAGAGGGTCAACAGTAGCTCTTTCAATTTCTCATCTATGTCTTTCTTGGATCCAGTTTTAGCTCCCACTTAGCAATGCATTCTCTTCACGTGCTCTTTGGGAAAGTTAAAAGGACTAGGATAAGGTAACAGGCGAGTGGCCCAGCCTAATTATGTAATAAGTTGAGAATCCTCTCTTCATTGCATGTTCATGTTCGTCGCCGGAGATTTGGAAAGACGACGTAATGCCTTTATTTAGTTCAAAACTGATAGAAACTGGGTGTTAAAGACGGCAGGAAGGAATGACGCTTGACGTCGAGTTAAACCCTAAACCCGCCTTTATAAGGCCGGATGATTGTAAGACGCATGACAAATGCAGGAGGAAGATTCCAAAGTTAAGCACGAGACGGAATGAAGGTCCCCGAGCAGTGCAATCGAAAGTATTACTGACAGAGGCAGGATACATAGTGTTTGAAAATCTGCCACTAACAAAATAATATCTACGAAAATAAAATCGATAACAATGGGACACATTGCACTGTGGACAAAGATTTAACCAAGATTAGGTAGGGTATATTACCGATAAAAAACTGTCTTTGGCTCAGTCTTATTGGAAAATGTAAGAAAATGTGAAAAGTTCCAAATATGGAAATCAAAATTCGAACGAATGTGAATACTGTGAATAGCTAGAACACAAAACTTTCATAACTTGGTCAAGAAAAGAACTTGAGCCATCACAGTGACAGGACTACATAGAACAAAGAAAATGAACCGTTTGAACCATGTGTCCTACCTAGGATGAGGTGAAAATAATCTGACCATCCAAAATATTGGTAGAAGTGAGAGGCTGAATTACATGAACCATGAAACAGGCAACTGAACTAGATAGAACAGGAGACTGAAATAGATAGAAACTGCCCTAGAGGGATTCAACGTATCTAAGTTGTGAGGTCGCCATGAAGGTATTTTCTCAAGATCAACTCTAACAGACAAAAGAATTAGCCAATCAGGATAAAGTGCAAATGAAAAGATGGCAATGAGATGAAGGATGAATAAAGATGAAGTGACAGGCATCAATGCGATGCAAATGATTCGATGGTCTTCACTGAGCTGAAGTACAATGATTCAGGAGAGAGGCGTTCACTGTCCACATATACAAAGTTGAATTCATTAATTAATTTATTCATTCGTCTTATCTCTTTGTAAATATGGCAGATTTACATATATTTACAATTGACTCATGTTGCTAATGAATACACTCATTATGAAACCGATCTTAATTCCCAAGAAAAAAAAGTAGACTGAGAGGAATGGAAATTTACAAAAAAAAATCGAATTAACTTGAAAAAATAGAAGCTTTCAAGAGACCACATTTGTAATTCACATACAGGTATATCTATACTCCAGAAAAAATTGCTTAGTAGTGTTAACTGTCAAAAGTCTAAGATAAGTCTAAGGTAACAACAAACGTTACTGAAAAGGTGCGCATCCAAGGGAGAATACTAGGATGCACATGTAAGAAAAAATGAGAATCTATTAGGCATGTTCTGTAGGAAGAGGAAATAAATGCTGATAGAGAATGCAGTACGTTGCACCTATTTCAGAGCCATTTTGATTTAATCTGTGACTAAATGTGTGTGTGTGTGTGTGTGTGAGAGAGAGAGAGAGAGAGAGAGAGAGAGAGAGAGAGAGAGAGAGAGAGAGAGAGAGAGAGAGAGAGTAAAATTCTGCCTTTAATAAATATAGTTTAATTTTTAAAGTTCAAAAGTAATTGTTCACATGCAAATCTTGGGTTGCCCAAATTAAATTCAACAGAATAGTTGTGTCCAGTTACATTTAAAAAAAAAAAACTGTTTTGGCCGTAATTGTCATAACCTTCATTTTTCTCATTTTCTACATACTATTTTGCCATTTTGTTTCATTGTGATGCCCAAATATATAAATGAAACGTCTAATATCTACTAAAGTTTCGGTTCTTCGTAGTTTTACCTTTCTGAGTTCGTTGTACTTAATCTGTTTTACCATTAGTTCTCATTTTGCCGTAATGAATCTTGCTATCAGTAGTTATCATTATTTCATTTTCATATGTTTTTACTTATGCTTCCTATATCAAGAAGATTTGCAAAGACCGTATACCAAAGGTGAATATATCCCCAAAACAATGCAACTCATAAGTTTAAAGGTATTGCTTGTACACGAATTGCTTTTCATTTCTGACACTTCTGTTACCAATCTCTTTTGACTAAAAAAGAAATCTACTCTTCCAAATAAGTTTATTTTTTATTCTTTATTTCTGCCCATCCAGTTCTGCTTCTTTCCCTTGACTGGAAGATAGAGAGGGGTGTTCTGTAAAGGAAGAACTACATTTTGGTATGCAGCTTCTGTCAGACCTATTGTGATTTATTGTTCAACACCCGTCCCCTAACGGCTACTCTTCTCTCTCCCAAACTGGCAGTTAGAGAGAATCTTTTGAATCAATTTTGAATTCGCAATATGCCCTCGTCCCTCTTCAGTCACGGACGGACAGAAGAGAATCAAATCACTGACACTCTTCGCCACTTCACATCCTGTTCAAAACCAAGCAAGTATCTGACTTTTTTTTCCATTTTCATGTCACCGGGTCTCCGCACGTCATTTCACTTACATCAAACACCGTTACATCAGAGAGAACTTACTGAAGTCTAGACGAAGGATAAGTGCAATGCAGAAGGGGTCTTGATATTCTCATCCTCATAGACACTTAAATGAATACGAGAGTGAAACGAGACTGGAACGACGGTATCCACGAAGAAGTGCTGGGTGAAAGCCAATCCAGAGGCTGGAATCCACGGGACAGTTCCAGTAGATCATCAGCCGCTGCTTTCATGTGGCCAGATTAGCCAACAAGAGCAGCAGCAGTAGGAACAGAGCTACCGACAATGTCTCTGCTCCTGAAAAGGTAACAGGTAAGATAAGATTAATGCCACTGCTAACGATAAAAAAGAGCACTGAACATACAAAACAACTCAGGATGATAAATGAATTGCGTATAACATGGAGGTAAAATGTGCATTTAAAAAAATCTTCTTAAAAACTGGTTGTATAATGATTCCTAATTTCAAAGGCTCATCCTGCACTGTGGATCTTAGCTGTGCAAACATCATCTACAAAATGACCGAATCGTATAAAAAATGAAAAGGAAGAACACTCATCGTAATATTTTGATAATTTATGCGCCATTTGACTAATAGTATAATTCATCGGTGCATAGTTGCACACCTTCGTTTCTTTGGGATAATGTAAATAATGAGCTGCCAATTTTGTCTTCTGAACACAGATATCGGACAGGATGTAGCAAGAGAACTCTGGCTTAGTAAAATGGTATTCAAAAGTTAAAAAGAACACAGATGATTATGTTCACTTCAGTCTACCACTTTAATTAACCTGTCGTGATTTACCTTTTCATGAGATTAGAACGAACTGAACACAAAAGTCATCTAAACTGTTTATTATAAAAATGCTACCCTAAAACAAATGATAATTTAGACTGTCTTACTAATGGATCAGATTTGACACATTTGAAGCATATTTTTAGTACACAGCTTCATTACTCTCATGACACGTAGTTGGTCACTGGGATATTTTTAGATAATCTCAAAGGTATAAAAACTTAATACCTTTTAACCAGTAGTAATGTTGTTACTTCAACAAAATCTGATTAATTTAGCGGTGCATTGTTCTGTGAAATGAAAAAAAATTGGACCTACAAAGACAGGGTATAATGGAAGATACGAAGTTGAATTAAAAAAATACTTAAAACGTGTCTGAGATAAAACTTATAACTATTGATAAAAACTTCAGTATATATATATATATATATATATATATATATATATATATATATATATATTTATTAATAAAATATTGATAAAACTATATATATATATATATATATATATATATATATATATATATATATATATATATATATATATATATATATATATATATATATATATATATATATATATATATATATATATATATATATATATATATATATATATATATATATATATATATATATATATATATATATATATATATATATATATATATATATATATATATATATATACATATATACACATATATATATACACACATATATATATATATATATATATATATATATATATATATATATATATATTATATATGCATGACAGTCTATCTAAATACGTCTGAGACAACGTGTCACTAACACACCTCCCGTGGATGCCCTCTCCCTCGGCACAACATCGACGTAATCAGCGCTCGTGATGGCTATCTCCGAAGACCGGCTATAATAATCCAGGATGGATGCTGTGCACCGAAGGACGAGAATTCCTCTGGAGAAATGGTGGTGGCTGAGCCACATCTGAAGCCCCGACCAGGATGACACCCGACCTAAACTATCCGTCTCTCCTGGATATAAAATCACTGTCTCTTGAGAGGCCTGTGAATAAGGAAAGACCATTGTCAAAGAACTTAGCCCATTCGTCAATGTACCTTAAGGCTGGTATGACAGTGGCAACAAATTGGAGGAAAAATAGAATATGAAACTGCTAACAACAGAAGTTAAAGCGTGCCTTAAAATGTACTACGGTCATTAGCATTTAATTAAAAATGGAACAATGTGGCACATAGTTTGAGTGGAGTTACTTCTCATTAGAACTAGAATAGCATGAAAGAAGCTTTTAATGGCACTATGGTAAATTTCAAAAAGAGAATGTCATAATATGTTTCTCTTTATCATCAAGGACAATACTTACATATGATATGTCAGAAAAAATCTCAATGAAAAGACTGAACAAAATCTATTTCAATAATAAACCCTTAAAAAAAATTCTGTGACTGTTAAAATGGTCTGAGTGACTCATATGGTATGAAGGGATGAAACCACTCAACTGTAAAAACCATCATCTGAAATTTAAAATAGCAACTGAACCGCGAAGTAATCCTTCCGTATATCTCTGAACGAGATGAATCCTGGCTCTGCAGGCATTGGTTTTCACTTTCTTCGAAAAATAACAGTGTGGTGGCAAATTCTGGGAGCTTTGATTCAGACTCACAGTTACCGTTCAGTTGTAATAAACTCTTCGGGATGAAGTTATGGAAACTACTCATCTGTGTTCCTATTACTGTTATGCTACATAACCTTATAAAGTTTCCCAAGGTTATCTGGAAAAACAGTAATTTTTCACTCATGCCACTCAGTTTATAGGTTTCTTATGGCAATTATCGTCTTCTCTCCTGTCATTCCCACACACCTAATTTCTCCTCTTTCAAAAAAAAAAGACATTGTTAATATGTTTTAGTAATTCGTAATGTTTCGTCTTTGCATTATAGAATTTTTTGTGGTCTGTTGACATGACACACCGGCAAGGGGCCAACATTCTTGGTATATTCTGTGTACTATCGGTATCCCTAAAAAAAAAAAAAAAAATAAACAGTAACATGGACATTCTTCAAACCTCTGTTTTTGCTTTTTCTCTCTGCTGTCTTGACTCACACTACGACCATTGCAGTTCAGCTGAAAATGTCTTCATATGTGCTCATGAATTTAGTTGTATTATTTTTTTCCCGAATGTAAGCGTTGATTATATCTGCGATTAAGTCGAAGAGGAAGCAGTATAATGCAGGAAGTAAGGGTAGCCACAATAAAATCTTACTTAAATGAAAGAAACGAATGGGACCTCGCTCCGAACCACCTGTGTCTGTTTTAACATCTGTAATGTAGCTGAGAAAGAAGTAAAATTGATTTCAATGGTTTTAATTACTAGAACTGAGGGTTTCCACTCGCCCCTTCATAAACTCTCTCCTTCATTCCCCAAAATGGATAAGCTTATCCCCTCTCTCTGTCCAAATGACTGCCTAAGGCATGAAGCAAAGCAAGGGAGGAGCCAAAAAAGAGAAAGTTGGCATCACCGCTTTGTTAACCCTCTATGTCTTATTCAGACATACTAATTTTCATTCATTCTGAACAACTGAGTTTGTCAGACACCATGAATTTTGTCTTATTCAAACACTAATTTATATATATATATATATATATATATATATATATATATATATATATATATATATATATATATATATATATATATATATATATATATATATATATATATACATATATGTTTAATGTGTGTGTGTGCATGTATACATAATGGAGCTATGGAAAAGCATTTTGTTTTCTATACATTTATTAAAATGCTGACGTTTCATATTGCTCGATACATCTTCCAGGCTGAAATAGCGATTAAAATAAACAGTATTTGCGTAAAAAATGAGATATATACACATTACATACTTATTTACACCGCATTAGCAGTTAAAAAAAACAGAACAAGTTGAAAAACCAAGAGCGGAGGCAAGAAGCGCAAAACAGCTACCCACAATGGTAGCATAAAGAAGACCAACAAGAATGCAGAACTGGAGGGGGGGATAGAGTGGGGAGGTGGGGGAGCACAGACACAGAGACTAAAAACAAGAGCAAACTATGCAATAAACAGTTGGGTTGATGCTGATTGGTGATTGAGGGTAGGGACTTTCAATTTGATCTTTACAAATTCAAGGGTGGTCAGTTCCTCCATACTTCATGCTCTTCCCACAATACTAAAGTCCTTGGTGTCTATGTGTGTTATGCAAGCCTTGCTATGGTTTCTCACATTCGAATGATTAGGATTAGATAGTCGACTACCTGTTCTGTAGCTAATCCCCTGGTGAAAGGAGATTCGGATCTTTAGCAGCCTCCTGGTACATCCGATGTATGTGCTTAGATTACATCTGGGACTGGTATATTTGTAGATTACACGAGAGGTAAACAGGGGGCTGATTCTATCCTTGAAATGAATGTATATAACTTTATTGTAATAAATTAGTTTTAAGGTGCTTTAGTAGTTTTGTTACGCTCCTTCCTCTGTGGCTTGTCATGACTGCTGCCAGTCATTCCAGTCCCATACTTTTTTTTGTATTTAAGAATCTGCTGAACCGACTGCAGTTCATTACAATACACACACACACACACACACACACACACACACACACACATATATATATATATATATATATATATATATATATATATATATATATATATATATATATATATATATATATATATATATGTATATATATTGTAATATATATATATATATATATATATAACTGCAGTCCATTCAGCAGATTCTTATATACAATAAAAAGTACGGGACTGGAATGACTGGCAGGAGTCATGATAAACCACAGAGGAAGGAGCGCAACAAAACCTCTAAAGCACCTTAAAACTAATTTATTGCAATAAAGTTATATACATTATGTACAAGTGAGTCGGTTTGGTATTAAACAAATCACATAATTAACAGAGTCAGAAATAAAAAAAAAACAATTGTAGCTAAAACTGAGTTACTCTACCAAAAACCAGTAACAGCAATAGCACTGAATGAACAAACATGGTAATCATCACATTAACTCAGTCAACAATAAAATACAAATCAACAAACACTTCAGCTACATCACATAACCAAGTAGTTACATTACAAATAAACAACAGGCAGCATACATTACAAATAAACAACAGGCAGCATAAATAATAGGAGAGCATAGCTTACAACATAATCAACAATAAACAGCATAAACAACATACTCAAGCAGCATAAAAAAAACACACTAACTCAGGGTAGCACAATACAAAAAAAAAAAAAAAAACTATCCCCATAAAGATGTCAAGACAGACCCAGCTGTCAAAGAGGATGAAGATTCAGACGAACTCCATGCAATCATCGAAGCAGCCAGTGATTGCAAACAGGAACACATCCAACACACAGATGAAGATGGCAGAAATGTCGAGACAGCAAATCTGCTGCCAAACAGGAACCAATTCCCCAGATGACTAGTTTAGTCACCCAGCCATCCTCTGCTACCACAGCCAACAGGTAACATGATACCTGCTGCAAAAATAAGGACACCTTACTGCTATGCTGCTGAGACCTGACTCGCTGCCATACCAAACCCGACTGCCGCAGTCAATACGAAGGTGACAGACGTCAACTTCGCACACAAAAACAAATTACCAACGGGTAAGGAGACAACACCCACAACAAGGGAACAATCTAACAATCTTTGAATGATTGTTCTAAAAAAAAAAAAACCTCTAAACACCACACCTACTTACCCAGCAGAAAAAAAAATTGCACAAAATATTTTTCTCTTTACACACTCTCTCTCTCTCTCCTCCACTGCCACCACTACCCTGCCAGACAAAACAGAACCGATCCTGTCGCGGTCGCCAATGTAATGAGCCGCAGTCGGTTCAGCAGGTTCTTAAATACGAAAAAAAGTACGGGACTGGAATGACTGGCAGCAGTCATGACAAACCATAGAGGAAGGAGCGTAACAAAACCACTAAAGCACCTTAAAACTAATTTATTACAATAAAGTTATATACATTATGTACAAGTGAGTCGGTTTGGTATTAAACAAATCACATAATTAACAGAGTTAGAAATCAAAAAAACAAATGTAGCTAAAACTGAGTTACTCTACCAAAAACGAGTAACATCAATGGCACTGAACAAACAAACATGGCAATCATCGCATTAACTCAGTCAACAATAAAATACAAATCGACAAACACTTCAGCTTCATCACATAACCAAGTAGTTACATTACACATAAACAACAGGCAGCATACATTACAAATAAACAACAGGCAGCATAAATAATGGGGAACCACAACTTACAACATAATAAACAATAAACAGCATAAACAACATACTCAAGCATCACAAAAAACACACTAACTCAGGGTGGCACAATACAAAAAAAACAGACTATCTCCATAGAGACGTCGAGACAGACCCAGCTGTCAAAGAGGATGAAGATTCAGACGAACTCCATGCAATCATCGAAGCAGCCAGTGACTACAAACAGGAACACATCCAACACACAGATGAAGACGGCAGAAATGTCGAGACAGCAAATCTGCTGCCAAACAGGAACCAATTCCCCAGATGACTAGTTTAGTCACCCAACCATCCTCTGCTACCACGGCCAACAGGTAATATGATACCTGCTGCAAAAATGACTCCTTGTGCTATGCTGCTGAAACCTGACTCACTGCCTGCCAAACCCAACTGCTGCAGTCAATACGAAGGCGACAGACGTCAACTTCGCACACACAAAACAAATTACCAACTGGTAAGGAGACAACACCCAAAACAAGGGAACAATCTAACAATCTGTGAATGATTGTTCTAAAAAAAACTCTAAAAATAAAAAAAAATAAAATATATATATATATATATATATATATATATATATATATATATATATATATATATATATATACAGTGTATATATTAAATATATAAATGCATACATATATATATATATATATATATATATATATATATATATATATATATATATATATATATATATATATATATATATATATATGTGTGTGTGTGTGTGTGTGTGTGTGTGTGTATATGTATATATATATATATATATATATATATATATATATATATATATATATATATATATATATATATATATATATATATATATATATATATATATATATATATATATATATATATATATATGTGTGTGTGTGTGTGTGTGTATATGTATATATATATATATATATATATATATATATATATATATATATATATATATATATATATATATATATATATATATATATATATATATATATATATATATATATATATATATATATATATATATATATATATATATACATATATACATATATATATATATATATATATATATATATATATATATATATATATATATATATATATATATATATATATATATATATATATATATATATATATATATATACATATATATATGTGTGTGTGTGTATATGTATATATATATATATATATATATATATATATATATATATATATATATATATATATATATATATATATATATTAAAATTAGCAAGAATTCGCAGCAAATTGCTCCCTTTTCGTTTTCTGCCTGCCAATCTATCGATAGACATCTGTCTATCGACATGCATGCCTACCTATCTATCAGTCTGAGCTGGACAATTGGTCAGCATGGCCAGGATGGCAAGGGATTAAGTATGGTTGTGGGCCACTCCTGTTAAGTAGCTAATTCCTTCTTCGAGGCAAGAGTGAATCTGTCTGGCCGAGTATTTCCAGGCAAGCCCATCGCACGCCCTCCCCGCCGCGGGCACAAGTGAAATGACTCAACTCTCTATCGAAGAACTTGCCCCCTGCCCCCAGCAGATGGCATAAAAGGACAGATGAACAACGGCCCACTCTCAGAGACTCGCGGGACAATATGGCATAGAGACACGATGAACACACTCACTGATTTTTTTTTATATTTACAGGCCAGCAACAGAAAATTTATTTAATTGGCCTTGGAGTTCTGACTTGCATAAAGGGAAATCGTAAAAAAAAAAGAACAAGGGATGGTTTTAGGAGCTGAAGGCACTACATCATAAGGAAATGTTACATAAACACTTGGGATAAATTAAGGAATTATATTTACAAAAGAAAGCATTAGAAAGGAAAATGGGTAATTGAATTGTTAAAGGGCTTGCAATGCCTGAAGATCCTACTACTGGAGACTTGAGTAAGGTCAAGGTTTTAAATTTGGAACTTTCTTTCCCCAGGAGAACTTTGACTCTGCTTCGGCTAATATTTTTCCAATGATGAATTGTAGAACTAATAATGGAACTTCTTTCTGCTTTTCTTCCAGGCATATTTGTATTATTTTTGCTACATTTGTTTTTCACTAGTTCTGTAGAGTAATGAATAAAGTAAATTTTGAGTTTTTAGTTGCTTTATAAATAAAAATTATTGCATAATTTTTCCCTTGCGGTGGGGAATTATCATGAAAAGCTAACGTAAGTCATTTTTTTAGCCCAGTAACATAACTGTTAAACTTTAACTTTTGTTTACCTTTTGCCGTTAAATGAAGGTTTGGGCTGTTCTTTTTTCCCCACCATCGGGTATTTCACTTGTTACTGGTAACACACCCATGTGGGATCATTTTCTCTTTTAATTTCATATTTTTGAGTTGTTGGGTGATGCAGTGGAGGTGGGGTGTGTGTAGGATCTTCGTCTCCCGTGGAGTTTCGCCCCAGTTGTCTGAGCGAGAGGTCTGCTGTATTTTTGAGTCTTGCCGTTGTCTGCCCCTTTCGTGTGCTTTGCGGCAGGTCCATATAGTGCCACAGCTTGATTCAGCTTTGCTCCTTCCTGTTTCCTGTGGGTATACAATGACTCGTCGTCTGCGTCTGCCCTTTTGAGACCTGTACCGCGTGAGGGTACAGCCATCATATATGGTGCAAGCTATGATCACGGCGATCACCTCTGTTGCAGCTTTCTCCAAACCTCTTCGCTGTTGTGGAGCGTTACAGCGTCGGTAGGGAGACTTACCTCCGGTAAGCATAAATATTGATAGTGGCATTTTGTGAGACTGTTGACGCTGTCGTGCTATGGACGCGAGAATTGTTGCTGGCGGAATCAACTTCATTGTGATCTGTGATGATCGTAGGGAGACCTACCTCTGGTAAGAGCGTATGCATGTAAAGGTTTTTCACTGAAGCTGTCTGGTGTTATAGACGTTTTGAGCTGCTGATGGTAATCGGCAGAATCATCTTCAAGTGTATTCAACAGTTTTGATTTTATATATAAGTGATTTAGATAAAGACTGATGTTATTACTGTAAGTTAGTTTAAGGTATTTGATTGTTATAATTAGAATTAAGGGTTGTTTTTTTCTATCTTTGCCTTCTACTTTCGTATGTTTGTTTTTTTTGCCACCGTGAGTTTGTTGTTTTTTTCTTTCTCCCTCTGTGACTTTCCCTCCTCCTGTCGGTATACATGTTAGCGTAGGTGAATGGGGAATGCTTGTGTTTTGTTTTTGTAGTTGAATGTGGTTTCTAGCCCCAACCATCATTTACGACTATCTTTATTTCATTAATAAATATTGTTATTTTAGAAATGTTTGGATTTTTCTTATTTCTCTTTGAGTGTACAGTGTTTTGCTGAGGATCCCGACTTTGTAGGTTTAACAGAAATATTTAAAGTCATAAATTAGTTCTTTTGAAAATCTGCCTGTAAGAAGTGTTTGTTTAAGGAAAGAATAAATCCTTGTTTTATTTTTTTTTCATAAGAAATCAGGGTATTCATACAACCTGGATCTGGTATATACAGTATATTAATTTTATTTTTACATGAGATGTGTGTAAAAGGGGATACCTTATGGCTGGTCTAATGCTCTGAAATTTATAGGAATCATAATAATTTTTGATAATTTATAGTGAGCAGGGGGCCACCATAACAATAACAATATATATATATATATATATATATATATATATATATATATATATATATATATATATATATATATATATATATATATCTATACTGAATTATCATGTGTAATTTCTCATTTTTTTCATTTTACTTAGGCCTATCTTTTTTATGCCTCTTATGAAGTTAAGCGAATATTTAACGCCTATTTTTGTATTTCGCATTATCTGAGTTTCTAAACCATTAAAATTAGCCAGAAGTTCAACATAATTTAGTTAATGCTAAACTGCCAGCAGTAAAAAGACTACCATGCTCATCAGTGGAGAATGTCTCCTCCTCATCGCAAAAGATGATTCTTACAGAAATCATCAGGCCACTGGATTATATTATAACGCCAACCCTAGCCTCTATTCTTCATGTTTCGCTGATGTTTCTTGGCAGGAGTATGATGAAATAATATTTTGGTCTCATGTAGCCTGTTACGGATGGTTTGAGCAACAACTTGAGCAACACCGGCTTGTCAGGGGAGTTAGGCGGAGCTCCTTCAGTGATCATCCGATGATGATCCTTAACAATAGTGCAACAATGGGGACATCCTCCACTTTTTACAATGAATTTATCATATTTCCTCGTTCTCTCTGTTGTTTTATTCCTCTATACATGGTTGTTTAATTTACGCTAAGGTGCAGAGCAATATCTACAATAGAGACATTAGTGTTATGCAAGCTAATGATTGTGGTGCAGCTGAGTCTGTTGCTCATCTTATTGGTGCAAGTGACGAGACAGTTTACTTTAATTTTCCTGCCCGAATGTGGAGTCACACGATAACATACGACGTTACAAGATTTTTTCTTTTTGTTTTTACAACAATAATGGTTGAAATCTTTCTTTCATTATTTATATATAATTTCATTGATGGTTATTCAATATTATTTTATTAGTCAATAAGCTTTTATCTGGATTCGAAATATAGTTTCCTCTTTGACTCTTTTGCCCAAATATCTGAAGTGAAATTTTTCAAAATGTTTCGTCATTTTTCGTAATATGAATTTTTCACTCACCATTCTTTTTTATATTGTTAACCGTATGATTAATAACCAAAGTCGAATAAGAAAATTACATTTCCTTGTAAATATCAAAAAAAGAACAAATTACTGTTAGGTGAACAAACCTTCTGGAACATGTTGCAAAATATTTTGAGTGCCTGTACACACACACACACACACACACACACACATATATATATATATATATATATATATATATATATATATATATATATATATATATATATATATATATATATATATATATATATATATATATACTTTTATCACATCACCGTGATTCATATACAACCAGTAAGCTACAAACGTCATTTTAATATCAATTCGGAAAGACTCTACCTCAGAAATAATATATGTTCAATTTGCTTATATGTTACCGAAGGAATTTTTAGTTGATAATAAGTTAAATCGTCCCGTATCTAGGCTCGAACCAGCGAAGGACAAGAACTCAGGACTACAGTGGACGCATTTAACCCACGCGGCCAGCTTGTGATGATATAAGTGGACATTGTCTCCCATATACAAATCGCCAGTCGAACTCAGGTGTTTGTATTTAGAACAACATCCACCCACCTCTGCCATGCTAACCGTGTAGTGCGTTTGTTGCACGCAGCCATATCATGACTTTTATCCACATCACCGTGATTCATATACAATCAGTAAGCTACAAACGTCCTTTAATATCAATTCGCTCTACCTCGGAAATAATATATTTTCATATATGTTAAGGAAGAGAATTTTTAGTTGATAATAAGTTCGTCGTCCCGTGGGCTCGAACTAGCAAGGACAAAACTCAGGACTACAGTGGACTGATTTAACCCCCTGATTTTGACGGGCGATTTGTATATGGAGGCGATATCCACTTACCTCACTTGCTGGTATAGGTTAAATGCATCCACTGTAGTCCTGAGTTCTTGTCAGTACTGCTGGTTCGAGCCCACGGGACGACGAACTTATTATCAACTAAAAAATTCCCCTTGGTAACATATATAAAATGTGTTATTTCCGAGGTAGAGCCAGCGCCGTCATATTAAGGACGTTTGTAGCTTACTGATTGTATATGAATCACAGTGATGTGATAAAACACTCATGATATGGCTGTGTATCGACAAACTCACTACACGGTTAGCATGGCAGAGGTGGGTGGATATCATCTCTAAATACAAACACCTGAGTTCGACCCATGCGATGGTATATGGGAGACGATATTCACTTATTCCTCAATTGCTGGCCAACGTGGTTAAATGCGTCCACTGTAGTCCTGAGTTCTTGTCCGTCTTCGCTGGTTCGGGCCATGAATAAACTTATTATCAACTAAAAATTCCCCTTCGGTAACATATATGAAAATATATTATTTTTCGATGTAGATCAAACTTGGATATTAAAGGAAGTTTGTAGCTTACTGATTGTATGATTGTATATGAATCACGGTGATGTGATAAAAAGTCCTAATATGGCTGTGTCCGACAAACGCACGATACAGTTAGCATGGCAGAGATTATTGTATATCGTCTCTAAATACAAACACCTGAGTTCGACGGGGGGATTTGTATATGGGAGATTATATCCACTTATACCTCGCACTTGCCGGCCGGTGTTTGTCTTAAATCGTCCACTGTAGTCCTGAGTTCTTGTCCTTCGCTGGTTCAAGCCCATGGGACGAGAACTTATTATCAACTAAAAAATTCCCCTTCGGTAACATATATGAAAATATATTATTTCCGAGGTAGAGCGAATTGGATATTAAAGGACGTTTGTAGCTTACTGACTGTATATGAATCACGGTGATGTGACAAAAAGTCATAATATGGCTGCATGTGACAAACGCACAGCATGGTTAGCATGGCAGAGGTGGGTGGATGTTGTCTCTAAATACAAAACACCTGAGTTCGACGGGCGATTTGTATATATAGGAGATATATATCCATTATACCTCACTTGCTGGCCGCGTGGGTTAAATGCGTCCAATGTAGTCCTGAGTTCTTGTTCTTCGCTGGTTCGAACCACGGGACGACGAACTTATTATCAACTAAAAATTCCCTTCGGTAACATATATGAAAATATATTATTTCGAGGTAGAGCGAATTGGATATTATGTACCTTTGTAGCTTACTGAATATATATATATATATATATATATATATATATATATATATATATATATATATATATATATATATATATATATATATATATATATATATATTTACGTTTTTCCGTGGTTTTAGTTTGAAATATGCTCTGTGAGACAGGTAGCAACAATTTAAGTTAATTTAGCCTTATGATTCTGACTTCGGTAGGTGCGGGAAAACGTAAAAAAGAGGAAAACAAAGGAGAATTTCATATGAGCATAGGGCTCTGGTTACTGAGGGAAATATTACGTAAAACACGTGGGCAAATTTAAAGGAGTGTATTTAAATAAATGATATCAGTACGGGAAAGAGGAACTCAAGTAGATTACTTGAAGGAGATTCCTACTGGATCGAATTCCAGACACAGTCCGAGAAGCTTCCACGAAATAGAATCCCTCTGAAATGAGAGATATGCACATTATACGCCAGTAATGAAAATAGACAAAAGAATAATGAATTCGAAGCTGCACTGAGGGTGCCAAAGGAGTAATAAAGAATTAATACTGCCGATGCAAGAGGCGCACGGACATTAGACAAGGGAGATTTCTGGCTTTCTTTTAAGAAAATATTACGAGACAAAAGCGTGACTGAAATGGGGCTCTTCAGGGCACTTTACCTTAGCAGATTTTCCGAGGGCGCGTGAAGGCAGTCCGTGGATGACTTGCAATTTCGAGGGCGAGTTTTTTCCACGTGGTGCGATGCAAGGGCTTCCGTAAAGGGCAAGGCGATGGGGACTCCTCGAAACTCCAAGCAATGGCGTGTGGGCTCGAGGAATACGGTCGAAGGGCACGAGGAGAAGTATACTTTGGAAAAGGGCCACGTGGTTTAGGATGCAAGGGCATCGATGGGGCCAGGTGTTGGGACGCGTCTTCACTCCATATCTTCCAGCCCGCGTGTGTGTGAGACCTCGTGGGTTTCTGCTTTTTATCCTCCTATGGGGCAGGGGTCTGTCCAACACAGATGCTTTGACTCATTGCACCTGCTGCCCGCAGGGAGGTTTTGGCCTGTAGGAGAAACACCCAAGCCAGATTACTTTTGCCTCGAAGGAAAGATCTTTATCAAAAATGGGAGCGCCTTTAATCTTTTAACCCTTGTTTTTAAGTCGATAGACAGATGGTCTATCGATCGGGCCACTGGCAGTAAATGAAACACAACAGAAAAACCAACAACAACAAAGGAGGGGGGGGAGGCAATTTGCTAGCGAATTCTTGCTAATCATAATACCTCCCCATACAAGATGATGTACATACCTCCTTCGGTGTGTACATCGATATTCAGAATGAGCGGCAAATGCTTTACGTTACTCTACATTCTGCCTTGCAATGAACTTTACTCTAAGGGTTTTATGAAGCTGTGACGTTACTTTTAATAACACATTGGGACAATTTTCGTTAACAGAACGCAAAGTGATTTAAACACTTGCAAAAGAATAATTACTTTAGATTTGGTTACCCACTGGTAACTTTATAATGTGACTCGAACAATTGTGAATTAATTAAGATTATAGGACCACGTATATGAGGCTATGGCCAACAAATGAAAAGAAAGGTTATTGTTCAAGAATTAAAATACACGGTTACTTAATTTTAGATAAAATGCATGCGGTTAGTACAATCTGCCTTGAAGAGGCTGTGTAAATGAAAAACAGCGTTTATTTTTGTAAATGACATCCCCTTTTACGCGATACTGTAATGACTATACATATTCGCATTGATAATTTATCTTCGTTTTAACGTGCTTTGCTCAGCTATCGTTCAACGCTAGCGGCCCCACGGATTTTGACAGCTGTATGCGGGCGAGAGTATTCGCGAGGTTTTAATTCGCTAACCTTAAACTACACTAATTTTATGCGTCCACTGCCTACTCAATGTTATGACGGGGAAAGCAGACAAAAGATGTGGGGTAGGACAAACAGCAATCTTGGAAGGAATGGAAGGGGAAAAGGGATAATAATAACAAAAGGAAAATTACCAAGACGTTACAATGAAAACTTGACCGCATATGAAAGGCGGGACACGTCCCTCAGAGCTTACGAAAGGCATTTAAATCACAAGGGCAAGAGTTTATGACTCAGCGATTCATTAAAATAAAGATAAATAAATGACTAAAAGAAAGTAAATGATATTGGCAGAAGAACTAAGGAAAAAGAGTGAGGTTTTATTGTGTTAGGCGGGAATTTATCGTCCTTTGCCTATAAATTACGGCCCGGACTATCACTTCAGTCCCAGGGCGAGGAAAGTGCACCTGAAGGGCGCGACTCCTTCAGGAGGGGCTGACACGCACTCCGGTGCCAAGGTATTTGCGCAAGGGCGTGCCACTTCTCACTCTGTTATTCTTAATGATTTATACATTGTGTGGGGAATGGTATCCCGTATTTAATTGCCTCTTGTGGGGATAATTTAAGGGAAGATTAATAGAAGGTGATAAGAGATAGAAGTTCCTGAGGAACGGAAGAAGATAGAGGAGGGCCTGACATCCCCTTCTGGATTAGGGGTGCCAAGACCTTCGAAAATGAAATGGCGGCACAGGTGCCATGGGAGCTCTAGAGCTCTTTGTAAACTACCTGGAATTTCCCACGCCCGTGGTAATTTCGCCTCGAGCCTTTCTTAATGGGACAGTCGTCCTCGGCCGGGAAGCGGAGGGCCCGCGACCGGAGGGCGCGGCACGGAGTACCACCTGGGCCTGCTGCTGCGACAGCTGACGCGGGCGTTCCGTGCTGGTTCTACCATAATCCGTCGCGCTCTTGTAGTTCATCGGCCAAGGGAGATATGGCAGAATCCTGACTTGCAATTGCGTCGGCGACGGGCTGAGGCAGAGAGGAGGCGGTCGGGGCGGCGTGAGCGGCTCGCAGGTGTTGTTGACCAGCTCAGGCACGGGTTGCGAGGCCGCACCTGCAGGTGAGCTTCCGCGGTGGTCGGGAGGAACCGTCTCTCTGACCGACGCTGGTAGCGGTGCCAGGCCGGGAGAAGAGAGGGGGTCCTGAGTTGGATCCCGTGAATGGAGATCGGCGTAGCGCTCTGGCGCTGGCACTAGGGCAGAGTCAGGCGCTATCAGAGGTTTCTTGGGCTCGTCGGTCAGGACGGACGAAGCTGGGCCCTGCTCGGGGCATGCAAGTGGCACCGGCAGGAATTTGGCATCTCCTGAAGGGAGATTTGATTGGGGCCCTGGCACTGGCACTGAGGCAGGGCCGGGCACTGGAATGGATCGGGAATCGATCGAGGGGTCCACTGTACATCGTACTCAGGTGGCACTGGTGGGGACTGCACGTCCTCCTGGTACCCAGGGGGCGCCAGTCTTGGCTGAGGGAGAAGCGGGGAGGATTACTCGCTCCCGCGAATGATTCGGGGAATGGGGACCCCTAGATTGTCGTGATTTCGGTGGGGACTGAAAGTCCTGTCCCAGGATGACGTCATAGCCTCCGGGAGATGGCTTGCTACTGGCAAGATTGCAAATTTTTGGATTGGTGAGGTCGTTGAGACTCTCAATTGGACCGTAGGGAGTATCATTTTAAATTGATTTATTCCCTCGATCGTGACGAGTCTTCGTCTATTGACGATAGCTCCGTAGGGAACTCTGTCCCTTCGGATGAGGGAGATTTGTGCGCCCGAGTCCTCGAAAGCAGTGACTCGGCGCGCGGGCTCGCTACCTCGTGGAGGGGCACGTATACAGGCCCTTCGGTGGGAGGGCCCCTAATGACTGGGGATCTGTGACGGCCAAGGCGACGGTGGGAGTAGTTGATTTATTATTGCGTGGGCATTTTGCCCATGCGGAGAATGGCCATAAACCTTGCACGCCGTGCAAAAATGTCTGGCTGAAATCTTTCCGCGCTGCCCCTGTGGAGGGCGCGGGCGAGTTATTTGTCGGTTTTCCGGGAGAGAGGCCGGTTTCTTGTTCCGCACTGTTCGGAGGAATGCCCCGTTTTCTTGCAATAATGGCAAGTTAGGGGCTTGCCAGTTCCCATTTTTGTGGGAATTTGAACCTCTGAGGAGGGACGGGGGATTTATCTTCCGCCCCATGGATCCTTCTTGAGGGTGGTGAGGTTTCCCACATATCTGCTATTCGGCAACACTCGGTGAGTGTTGCTGGGGCTTTTTCCACTATATGAGTGGCGAGGGCAGGAGGGCGTAGCGCAGGAAATGCTCGAATTTAAACCGCTCGAGTACCTCGGCGGTGTTAGTGGCGCCTTCGGAATCGAGCCATTTTGTCAACGCCCGCTCCAAATGGTACGCCCAATCGGACCAAGTCTGGCCTGCTTCTCTGGGCTGCTCTCTCCAACGTCTCCTCCACCGCTCGGGGTAATCTCGTCAGAATTTCGTAACTGCTTGGCGTCACGGCTTCCCAGTTTCCCCGATCGTCTGCGGGAAGGGCGTGGTAGGCAACGAGTTCTCTCTCTCTCTCTTCACGTTCTCTTTGCCCTTCCGCCTTGGCATCGTCCACTCCAGGACTCTTGAACCCATGCTCTCAGATCTTGCCCCGACTCTGTCCATTTTGGCATGAACTTGAGCGGACATGTAGAATTTGAAATCCTCGTTTTGTTGGGCTCTGGTATTAGCCGTCTTGGCATAATGGGCTCATGGGGATATGTCTGAAAAGACTCAGGTTGTCTGAAAGACTCAATTGCAGGAATCTGAAACACTCAATTGTTCAGACTGCAGCACGAATGGATCTGTCTGAATCGACAGGTGATTAGTAAGTCTGAGGAGACTTATTAAAATTTTGATATGTCTTGGAAAGACGTGGTTGTTCTTGGCGAACGAATTTTCTCTATGTGTCTCACGTTCTCTTGCCTTCGTGCTTGGATTTTGTCACGCTTGGACTTGGCCCATGCTGTCAGATCTTGAAGTTAAGGAGTTGTTCTAGCGGACTGGAATGAAATCCTCCCGTTTGTTGGGCTTAGATGTGTGTGAAATAATGGGGATATAATGTCTCAAAAGACTTTGTTGGATTGGGTTCCCAAAGACTCAGTGCAGAAATTCTTGTTCGAACGAACACTAGAATTTTAGGAGTCTCTGAGGACTGGAATTTGGAGAAATTCTCTCGCCAAATGTGACGTAGTTGGATTTTGTAACGTCTTGAGAATTTTAGGAGTCTCTGAGGACTGGAGTTTGAGGAATTCTCGCCACGTGCGACGAAATTTAGAAGTCTCTGAGGACTGGAATTTGGAGAAATTCTCACCACGTGCGACGTAGAATTTTAGGAGTCTCTGAGGACTGGAATTTGGAGAAATTCTCGCCACGTACGACGTAGAATTTTAGGAGTCTCTGAGGACTGGAATTTGGAGAAATTCTCGCCACGTGCGACGTAGAATTTTAGGAGTCTCTGAGGACTGGAATTTGGAGAAATTCTCGCCACGTGACGAGAATTTTAGGAGTCTCTGAGGACTGGAGTTTGGAGGAATTCTCGCCACGCGTGCGACGTAGAATTTTAGGAGTCTCTGAGGACTGGAATTTGGAGAAATTCTCGCCACGTGCGACGTAGAATTTTAGGAGTCTCTGAGGACTGGAATTTGGAGAAATTCTCGCCACGTGCGACGTAGAATTTTAGGAGTCTCTGAGGACTGGAATTTGGAGAAATTCTCGCCACGTGCGACGTAGAATTTTAGGAGTCACTTAGGACTTGGAATTACGATTCGTCCCTTTAGGACTTAGAAATTACTAACGGGAAACTCAAAGAAAAATGTATGCTGGGAAATGAATGGGGAAAAAAAAAAAATGCTACACACGGGCATGGGCGGGGTGGGGGTGCAGGTCGTTTGGCCAACACCGGAGGTATTTTTAGATTCTGGGTGAATGAACCCGATATTTATATACCGTCTGGGATTCCGGGAATTTCCCAGTCGTCTGAGAGGATAACAGTACAACGGCCTAGTAATTTTCCCTATAAGCGGAGTTTAAATTTCGCTTTCCTAACACCTAACTCGAATTCTAACTACACTGAGAGAGAATTGTCAGCAATGCAAGCTGACTTCGTCGTGTCCCACGTGGGAATTTTATTCGCGTCTAAATAACAGTTCGCTAAAATCGAAATCACAGAGTAAAATTTATCACAGAGGAATTTCTTTTAACACGCACTATTCCTCAAAGCAAGAATATGGCAAGGATTTTAACACAGAGGAATTTCGCACTATTCCTCGAAGCAAAGGATGGTTAGCACTGGTTATTTCCTAACTACCTATCCTGAAAGGCATGCATTAACGAATCTAATACGGCGGTTCTTTTCTCTCAGTGATTACATGCGTCCCTATTTCTAATTCCTAGGAACGGTCACGATTGTAAAAGGGTTTTGCTAAGATTAAACACATTACTTACGTGGAATTTTCTGGATCTGTGTGCTGGTTTTACACAAAGGTTCGTAATTGTCTCGTACCCAGCTTAGCTTTGCTAATAGCTGATCTGGCAAGTTGCAAATGCAATAAAGCAACACTAGGGAACTGCAACTGCAAAACGAGATCTATGGCCAGGTCGCCATTTTTACGTTTTTCCGTGGTTTTAGTTTGAAATATGCTCTGTGAGACAGGTAGCAACAATTTAAGTTAATTTAGCCTTGTGATTCTGACTTCGTGGGTACGGAAAACGTAAAAAGAGAGGAAAACAAAGGAGAATTTCATATGAGCATAGGGCTCTGGTTACTGAGGGAAATATTACGTAAAACACGTGGGCAAATTTAAAGTAGTGTATTTACATAAATGATATTAGTACGGGAAAGAGGAACTCAAGTAGATTGAATCCTGAAAACTGGATTGAATGAAACTGGGGATTCCAGACACAGTCCGAGAAGCTTCCACGAAATAGGATCCCTCTGAAATGAGAGATATGCACATTATACGCCAGTAATGAAAATAGACAAAAGAATAATGAATTCGAAGCTGCACTGAGGTGCCAAAGGAGTAATAAAGAATTAATACTGCCGATGCAAGAGGCGCACGGACATTAGACAAGGGAGATTTCTGGCTTTCTCTTTAAGAAAATATTACGAGACAAAAAGTGACTGAAATGGGGCTCTTCCAGGGCACTTTACCTTAGCAGATTTTCCGAGGGCGCGTAGAAGGCAGTCCGTGGATGACTTGCGATTTCGAGGGCGAGTTTCTTCCACGTGGTGAGATGCAAGGGCTTCCGTAAAGGGGCAAGGCGATGGGGACTCCTCGAAACTCCAAGCAATGGCGTGTGGGCTCGAGGGAATACGGTCGAAGGGCACGAGGAGAAGTATACTTTTGAAGGGCCACGTGGTTAGGATGCAAGGGGCATCGATGGGGCCAGGTGTTGAGGCGTCTTCACTTCCATATCTTCCAGCCCGCGTGTGTGTGTCGACCTCGTGGGTTTCTGCCTTATCCCCTCCTATGGGGCAGGGGTCTGTCCAACACAGATGCTTTGACTCATTGCACCTGCTGCCTTGCAGGGGAGGTTTTGGCCTGTAGGAGAAACACCCAAGCCAGATTACTTTTGCCTCGAAGGAAAGATCTTTATCAAAAATGGGAGCGCCTTTAATCTTTTAACCCTTGTTTTTAAGTCGATAGACAGATGGTCTATCGATCGGCGCTGGCAGTAAATGAAACACAACAGAAAAACCAACAACAACAAAGGAGGGGAGGCAATTTGCTAGCGAATTCTTGCTAATCATAATATATATATATATATATATATATATATATATATATATATATATATATATATATATATATATATATATATATATATATATATATATATATATATATATATATATACACACACACAAGCACACACACATATATATATATATATATATATATATATATATATATATATATATATATATATATATATAGAGGATATATATATATATATATATATATAGATATATATATATATAGATATATATATATATATATATATATCATACATATATACATAACACACACACACACACACACACACACACACACACACACACACACACATTAAATATATATATATATATATATATATATATATATATATATATATATATATTATATATATATATATATATATATGTAGAATCTACTAGTCACTATTACCTTTTACCAGACACATATGTAATTCTAATAGCCACAATGCCTCTTAACTTCTCGAATTCTTTCAAATGCACTTTTGGATGTGCTTGTAACTACGAAGCCATAACATCCAAACATAAGAAATTTGAAGAGACCGTGATTTGCCGGTCGTTCAAAGAGACGAACCCGAGTCACCATAACCACAGGGAGTTCACGTTGCCGACCTGACCACGCAAATTTCGTCATTAGCCCACAGCACTTTTAGCAGTTTACGAACTAAATGGACCCCATTCTTCAAGAGAGATGACCTCACCATCTTAAAGAACTTAGCCAGTGAGGAAGATATCATCATTACTAGACCAGATAAAGGTAAGGGTACGGTTGTTCTTAACAAGCAGGACTATATCAATAAAATGGAAAGCATAGTAAACGACCGAACAAAATTCGAAAAAATAGGTTCTCCAGATCTATATAATATCATCAAAACGGAAGATAAGATAATCAGATTCTTAAGGACATTAAAACAAAACAAGTCATAGACGAACGCACCTACCAAAACCTCTTTGTCACAGGTTCGTCATATGGAGTAATGTATGGTTTGCTCAAAGTGCACATGTTAGGTACCCCACTGTGGCCTAGGCTCTCTTCAATGAATACAGCAAATTATAATATCGCTAAATACCTTGTACAAATATTAGAACCCCTAGCTATAAATATTTGCTCTATTAGGAACTCAGCTAGTTTTAAAGATGACATTATTAAAGAAGATCCTGACTTATAATTGGTTAGCCTGGATGTGGAATCCCTATTCACAAACGTCCCTGTGGGAGAGATCATAGACATTATTCTAAATAAGTTGTTTTCTAGTGAGGATGTTTTATTTCATAATTTTAACAGGACGTTATTCAAACATTTTTTAGAATTGGCCGTGCTGGACACCGCCTTTATTTTTAATGACATTGTGTATAGACAGGTGGATGGGATGGCAATGGGTTCCCCTTTAGGTCCGGTTTTCGCCAATATCTTCATGAGCTCTCTGGAAGAGCAGGTGCTGGATAGTTGCCTTCTTTCTTTCCACCCCTTGTTTTACAAACGTTACGTCGATGAAACGTTCGCTTTGTTCAAACGTGATTTTAATGCTGACTCTTTTTTAGACTATATTAATACTCAACACCCGAACATAAAGTTTACTCTGGAAAAAGAATCTAATAATAAATTGCCGTTTCTGGATGTTGTAGTCTCTAGAAATGAACAAGGTTTTTATACAGGGATTTATAGGAAAATACTTTCACAAGTTTGGGTACGAATTTTTATAGCTTCTATTATTTTAATTTTAAATTAAACTCCATTTCTACTCTCTCCACAGGGCCTTTACACACTCATCGAATTGGATAACCTTCCATGAAGAGATCGTAACCTGGCTAACTACTTCAAAACAACTGATTCCCTCAAAGCTCTTTTTCAGGGCTTTAAACAGGTTTTAAATTAAAAAAATGGAAAACCCACGGCCATCCACACACTGTACAAGAAATGAAAATGTTTGCAACGTTCCCTTACCTATATGACGATAATTTTAGGAAAAAATGTCTAAATTTATTTCAGAGAGAACTGCCTGCCTTGAACCTAAAATTAATCCCCAAAAATCCTTGCACCATCGGGTCCTTTTTCAATCTCAAGGACAAAGTTAGTCCGTTGTTTACATCCAACGTCGTTTACAAGTATACCTGCCCAAAGTGTAACCAGGGACTTACGTTGGATGTACCAAAGGAACTGCTGAGGGTACGCATAAACGCCCATAGAGGAGTTAGCTTCGAACTGAACAGATTGTCAACCCAGAACAATCCAACATAAGGAACCATTCCAAATTTTGCAAAACACTCATAGACAACAAAGACT
>NC_089752.1:88818379-88825879 GCF_040412425.1 Macrobrachium rosenbergii
AACTGCGAAAACTTGAAGGTATATCTGTTTGTGTGATAATGCTGATACAAGGCACAGTCAAGAGAGATTTCCATGGCTAACAAACACTCTGTAAATGGAGAGGTTCATGAATTAAAAGCCAGTAAGGACATAGTAATATATGCATAGGACATGGCGAGCACTGAGGGTGCCAAAGAAGCCTTGAACATACGATTTGTTGTAATTATTTAAACACAGGCATTTATGTAACACTGCCCTAAAAAATTCAAGGTTGATATGGAAATACTGGCACTTAGAAATGGAAATAGTAAGTTTAGTACGCGAATTAAAACAGTGTGATTGACTGGAAAAACCTTTGCAACAGATCACTTTACCTTGTAGAAGGGGTGGCTTCAGCGAGGGTAATGGCAGTAAAGGGAGGGTTAAGGACTTCACTGGTAAGATACTAAATGTCCCTACAAGATAGGACGACGTGGTAGCACATGGCTCTCTGAAGGAGGTGGGAATGGAAGGGAGAGCTGTGTCTCGCTCGTCTCCAGCAATGCCTCTCTCTCTTGTTCCTTCGGTGAGACCCTTATATGACTTCAGCCAGGGGTCAGGAGGTTACCCACAAGTAGATTTGGGTTGGTGTCATTTCTCTATGCATGGGCATCATCTATGACTCAAAGTCCAGGTGTTCATGCCAGATGTCCTCTCTTAATCTGCCTCCCCGGCACTATTCCTGCCTTCGGCCAGGCTTAGGGTCTGAAAGCAAAGTCTCCCACAGCGTCACATGTTCAAGAAGAGAAAGTTGAAAGGGATGTTCCAAGGGCGTTTAACAGATTAAGGGACCGGCCAATATTCCTTTTGCCCCTCCTTGTCAGGCAGTGCTAAAATGCACTGTTGTATTTTCCAGCTTTAAATTAAGCATTTGGTGGCTGGGATTCTTGGAAAATATAATAACTCCCTGCCCAAGTTGACATCTCGCACCTTCAGTCGGGTGCGAATGTCTACCAAACCAAGGATTCAGCAGACAAATACTTTATATTACTCTAATTTTCTCGTTAATGGCACTCATGTATATTTGGTAACCTAAATCTCTTTGCATCATATGAGATATCTGAAAATTTACTTGATAACGAATTCAGTATTTTATGTTAAATGTAGAGTAAGGAAAAAATAAAGGTTTTAACCTTAGATTACAGTTACTTTAAAACAGGTACATTTACAACTATAAGAAAGTTACTGTAAATATTGAAATACACTAACTTTAAGCAATTTCCTTAATGTAAGTCTTCAAATAATCATGCACTTAACTTTTAATAGTTGATATAGTCCAAGACATGCAGTTAGTTTGCCTTGAAGAGGTATTACAATGAGGTATACATGGTCTTCGTTGGGTGTCGCCATGTTACTTAAGTTGATGGTACAGTGCCAGACGTGGCACTGAAGCCAATGATGCTTATGAGCACAATGCTAAGTGTAATGAAGGACAGACAAACATTTTAAAGTACACAGTCTTTTCAAATCATGGACTCAGGATTTAAATTACAAGAGAATAACAAAAAAGGCAAATGACAAGGTTAAAGAAAAATGCTATACTCTTCAGCCTATGAAAATGGTTTAGGTTTATTGTTTAGCCTCAAGGGGCTTCAAAGGGAAGTCATAGGACTTACAAAATTGATATGTCTGCCAATTATACTCTGCATTAGCAGAGTGGGAAGCAAGGTAAAATATAAGCCTTTGTGAGGCATAAAATAAAATGATTAACTGAACAAAATAATGAAAGGAAGAATGTTAAAGGAAAAGAATAAATTACAGAGTTATAAGGAAAATAACAGGTGAGGAAACCTGACACCCTCCTCTGGATAGAGGTGCCAAGGTCCTCGTAGGACAAAAGGATGGCACTGTGCCAGGGAGGCACTTATATGGTAATACTTAATGGTTTTTGGCATATATGGTTTTACCTTGGGAAGGACTGCACTGTGCGGGGTAAGACACAGGAAGGAACGTCCAGTTGCTGGACATTATTCACTGTTATGCCTAGATAAGACATCTGCGATCTTGTTGTCACTGCCTTTGATGTGCTCAATCCTCCAGTTGTAATCCTGGAGGTCAAGGCACCACTGCATTAATCGCTTATTTTGATTCCCGAAAGTTGTCAGGTATTTAAGGGGATTGTCGTCTGTAAAGACAGTTAACGGGAACTTATGGTCAGCGCAGTAGGATTCGAAGTGTTTCATTGCTAGGAACATACCCAGCAATTCTTTCTCTATCATACTGTACCTGGTTTCTGCGGGTTTTAACTTCTTTGAATAGTAGGTGAGTGGGTGCCTAACCCCATCCTTTTCTTGAAATATTGCTGCCCCAATGCCAACGTTGCTGGCTTCAGCCACCAGGCAGAAAGGTCTCTTGAAGTCGGGTGTGTGGAGAACAGGCTGATTTATCAAAATGGCCTTAAGATGGTCATAGGCCCTCTCACACTCAGCGTTGCGCCATAAGGGCTGCTTACTGTGAAAACGTTGAAGAGAGGGGTGGCAGCATCAGTGAAGTTTGGAATAAAGCACCAGAGGTACTGCAACATTCCAAGAAATCGCTGAGCTTCCCACTTTGTCCTATGGTAAGCCATGTCCAGTATAGCTCAGACATTCGCATCGTTTGGCATCATCTGCCCGTTCCCCACAATGTGACCCAGGTAGGTTATTTCGCTGATTCCAAACTGGCATTTTTTTAGGTTGATGACCAGGTTGGCCTTGCGCAGGGCAGTAAGGATCTGGTCCAATATTTTCAAATGCTCTTCCCAGGTGTAAGCATAAGTGATGATGTCATCCAGGTAGACTACACCATTCTTCATTTCTGCTAAGACGTCATTCATTAAGCACTGGAAACAACTGGGTGCGTTCTTTAGCCCGATAGGCATGAAACAGCACTGATAGATTCCCGTAAGGGTGATGAAGGCAGTCCAGGGGCTCGATTCCTCGGACAGCGGGACCTGCCAATATCCCTTCTCCAGGTCCACTTTGCTTAGATATGGGGCACTCCCAAGGCTGTCTAAGCAGGCTTCATTGTGTGAAAGGGGAGAGGGCTCAGGCTCCGTAGCTTCATTTAGTTTTAAAAAATCTATGCATAGCCTCTCACCTCCGCCCTCCTTCGGTACCAAGACCACAGGTGAGGCCCACGGGCTGCAGCTCAGTTCAATGAGGCCGGGGTCGAGTTAGAGCTGCACCTGTTCCTCGATCCTTCGGGCCTTTTCAGGATTCATCCGATCGTAACCTTGGGCAATGGTTTTCACATCGTCTCGCAGGTTGATGGAATGTTCCAGGACATCAGTACATCCAAGGGTATCCCGGATGAATTGGGAATGGCATTGCAGCATCTGCCATATGTCCTCCCGATGGGTGGCCTCAAGGCCAGGAGTAACGAATTCCAGGTTTCGCAAGACCTCTGAGTTTGATGAGGGGTTGGGAGCCAGAGTGACAGTGCCAACTACGGCTCCAGGAGCTGGAGGTTCATCCTTGGTCTCCTCCTCTTCCCGAGTCTTATAGGGCTTGAACAGGTTGATGTGGAGCCACTTGGCTCTCCTCTTACCACAATCAACGAGATAGTTCAGGGCCTCTCTTTTCCCTAATATCTTGTGGGGTCCTGTGAAGTGGGATTCTTGGGGCTGCGTGGCTCCAGTCCGGAGAACCAGGACCTGATCGCTCAGGTTGAAAGAATGGGTGCGAGCCGTTTGATTGAATTTGATTTTAACTCTTTCTTGGATGGCCGCCTCCATTACCTGTGCAACTGCCGATGCCGCCCGGAGATTCTTTTTTGGATGTTGGGCAGTTCTGTAGCCCAATCCACCTTTGTCAGGTCAACCCAGGCTTTGGAGAGTGTGTCAAGGGGGGCCTGTGTGGGGTGGGTGTATAAGAGTTCGAATGGGCTATAGCCTGTTGTCTCAGAGGGAGCATGGCGTGCAGCAAAAAAGGTGTAGGGGAGGTTTTCCTCCCGTGATGCTCCTCCTTCATGCTCAAGTTTTTTCAACATTGTGGAGAGAGACTGGTGGAACCTCTCTATGATGCCCTGGCTCTCCGGGTGATACGCTGTCGAGTGGTAATGTCGAATTACGTGGCTGGCCATGCCATCCTGAAACTCCTTTGACATGAAGCATTTACCCTGATCCATTTGGACAGTGGCAGGGAATCCAAAGAAAGTTATCAATGCCTTAACTGCATTCTTGGAGCTCTTACTCCAGACAGGAATGGCCTTGGGGTACCTCATAAACCTATCGATGATAGTGAGGCAGTGATAATTTCTAGACTTACTTTTTATGCACCCTTGGGGCATGAAATACTTGATGATGACGTCTTGGAAGGGAATGCCTGCAGAGGGTGTGTTTCGGAAAGGGGCCTTGGGGACCACTTAGTTGGGATTTCCTGATATCTGTCAGGTAGGGCAGGAGGCCACAAATGCTTTGACCATCTTCCACAGGCCGGGACAGTAGAACTTTCCCTCGATGACACGAGTAATCCTAGTGACACCAAAGTGCCCGCTGATACCATCATGGGCTAGGCTAAGGATGTTGTGATGGAGGACAGGAGGGACCACGACCAGCTTATGGCGGACATGAGCAGGTTCATTTGGCCCTTGGGTCACTCGGTACAGTACGTCCTCCTCCAGTAAGTATTCGTCCTCCACGAGGTCCGTCAGGTCCCCTTCATCAGTAACAGCTTCCAAACGGAGGCACTGTAGGGTAATGTCCAACACCTGGGCTTGGATGAGCTTCTCTTGGCTCAATGAAGGCAGTGAGACAGCAGTCCCTGTACTCAGGGGGGGTAGCAGCCGGGGTAGGGACTTGTTCATCCTTAGAGGTTCTGGGTTGGTCATGCAACCATGGAACAGACTCTAGCACCAGGTGAGGAGGGGGCGTCAGTTCAGCTCCCAGAGGCGCTGACTTATCTGCAGGATTGGCCAACACTGCGGTAGTCATGCAGCATAATGGGATTAGGGGTCCCTCCATTGGACGAAATCTTGGCCCAAAAGGAGAGGCCACCCAGTTGTGAGGTGTTTGACAACCTCGAAAAGATGTTCCCTCTCACAGAAGGAATCCCGGTGGTGACCTTTACCCTGACAGTGAGGAGATTCTTACAGTCTCCGTCTACCCAGAGAATTGTCATCCGTTCATCTTCACTGATGACAGCACCAGGAGGCACCTGGTCCTGGGCGACGAGACTCACCTCCGAACCAGAGTCGATGATATTTTCTAGCTCTCTACGGGGCTAGATCTGTCAATGGGAGCTATCCTAATCGAATCGAACCCAATCCACCAGGCAGGTTGCTCAGGCCAAACAACAGTAAGGACGGTCTTCAGCTTAGGGTGCCATAGACATTGCTTCTAGCTGGCCGATAGATGTCTCTGCTTTCCACAGTCTTGGCATATTTCCTGGTTATCCCCAGCGGGGGATGCCCCACGAGGAGGGGTGCAGCTTGTTAGTTGGCTCCCAATGAGCTGGAGGGCCTCGTTATGGTAGATTCCTTGGGGGGGCAGTTTGAAAGGCGCTGTGAGCTGCACCTGGGGCTTGGTTTTGCACTGCTCGGTGGAATATCCAGCTTTCTTGCAGAACCCACATGCAACGGGTTTCTACAAGTGTCCATTCTTGGGTGGAGAGGTGCCAGGAATGAAAGAAGGAGGGCATATTTTACGTCCCAGTGAACTTGCATGGGCGTGGTGGGTGTCCCACGTGTCGGCGAGGCAACAGCACTCCACTAGAGTCGTGGATGCTTTTTCGCATACATGGGTTGCTAGGGCAGAAGGGGCATAATATAAAAAGTTTTCAATCTTGAACTGCTCAAGGATATCCTCAGTGGTGGAGACTCCCAGGGACTCTAGCTGTTTAGAGAGGGCCCTATCTGACTGATATGCACAGTCAAACCAGGTCTGTCCTGCTTCTTTTATCTGGCCTCTCCAGCATCATCTCCAGCATTTGGGGGTGATCTTGTATGCCTTTGTGATCACCTGGCTCACTTCCGCCTATCTTCCTTGATCCTCCTAAGGGAGGGCACTGAAAGCAATTAGACCCTCTCCTCCAAGGAATTTTCCCAAGAGTAGGGAGACTTCAGTGGGTGCGAGTGGGTAGGCACTAAGGACCCTTTCTGCCAGATTGAGCCACACCTCGGGCTCGGCCTCGGACCACTTGGGCATAAAGGTATAAGCTTGAGTTAGGGTGGATGCACCATGGGCTGGAGAGGGGCTGGCTCTGACAATTTGGGTCATCTGTAGCTCATGGGCCACCTGCTTTTCCTCCCTTATGAGCCTATCCTTTCTTTCTTGTTCTTCCCTTGCAAGTCACTCCAGCCTATCTTGCTCTTCCTTCTTCTCCTTTCTCTCTTGTTCTTCCTTCTTTTCCCTTCTTTCTTTCTCTCTCCCCTGCCGTTCTGCCTTTCTTTCCGCCTTGGCATCATCTACCTTCTCTTGGACACAGTCCTCAGGGCTTGTCCTGACAGTCCCATGTCCTTTCCAGCGGACATATAGAACTTGAAGTTCTCATTTTGCTGGGTTTGGGATGTCATGGACATCTTGAGATAATGCTTATATGACTGCGACCCTTTAGAAAATCAATATGTATGAAAAGACTCAAAGTTCATGGTGTCTGAAAAGACCCACGTTTGTTCATGAAGAACTGGTTTCAATATGTCTGAATAAGAATTAGTTTGTTCTGGTTGAACGAATTTTAATGTCTTGAAAGACGTAAATTGTAAATTATGGTGAACTGGTTTCAATATGTCTAAATAAGACTGTTTGTTCTTGATGAACGAATTTTGATATGTCTCAAAAGATGAAAATTGTATTCTATAATGAGCTGGCTTCATTATGTCTGAATAAGGCTTAGTTTGTTCTTGATGAATGAATTTTAATGTCTCGAAATATGTAAATTGTATTCTATTTCATGCACGGACTCGGTCAGCTATTGCGTGAGTGTTGGGTTTTTTTGGTTAGCCTCGTAGGATGTGATTTGTCCACAGGGAACTGATTTTTTAATTTTGTCACGGACTTGGCCCGCTATCGCATGAATCTTAAGGCTTGGTTCGGGGAGTGTTTGAACGTTCCTGAGAATTTTCTTGTATTGGTTTTGCCTCATAGGGCATGTTCGCAGGGAACTGGTTTGGTTTTTGATGTTATCGGAAGGTCCTTTCTTTGATGGTGGCCATGTACATATTTGCAAAAAGGACCTCTAGTGGGGATCGCATGTTGACTCCGTCTACTTGCCAAAATAATTCCCCCCGATGAGAGAGGAAAGGGGCCTCCATAGTACTGGCCTTCAGCATATTTCGAAGGACATCTTCAGTAATGGGCAGCAGGTTTTTGTCGGATTTGTATACACGATCAAGGATGATGCTGATCGTTTCTTCACAGGGAACATTCGTAAACAAACTTTCAACGTCGAGTGAGGCGGTGTCGTCTTCTCGTCCTTTTTCAAGCAAAAGGTCAATGAACTTCGCAACTGATTTCAATGAACATGCGCCAGGTATGTAAGGTATGATGGGCCTTAGGGGGTTGCC
>NC_089752.1:88833379-88843379 GCF_040412425.1 Macrobrachium rosenbergii
GTATGTATTTCGTAATAGTCGTAATGATCTATTCTCGATTTCCTCACACCTTTCTGGATACACTTACCGGTACATACATGTACAGTACTTTTCAGAAAACAAATATATTCTTGCAGTCTGTTTAATATTTGGTTAATTTGCATACTTCATTGAGGAACTCAAGCTGTGTGAATGCAGGACGTCGTCACAACTATGGTAGTCCATGTTACATATCAGAATTCCATCTCGCATCCGGAATATCATAGCCAGGTAGCGTTATCTACCTGATCACGAAGAAAGGTATGAGTCTATTGCCGCTCATACTTACTTACTGGATATGTGTTATTTTCAGATACAGTTATTGTTTCAAGATGTTAACATCATCAAAGTTAGTATAAAAAATAATGTGTTGAAGTTAAATGAGTTTGCATTTTTTTGTACTTTTTGCCCAAAAATATATTCGGCAAAAATAAAGTATTGGAGATTTGCTTATTTTTTTGCGCTTGAAATGAAAAGTAATGTACATAATGCACATACAATCCTCAATATAAGTATAATGCAACCACAGATGTTAACTTTTGCAGTCTTTTTGCCTGACATGGCCCGCTAGTAGTAGAGTAATGATATCATAATGAATCCTTAGTGTCATAGTTTTACCAGTATTATTATTTTTATAAAGTATTTTTCCGTGCTGACGAACTTACCTTTCTCCCGTCGATATCCCAAGAAAGAGTCGTTGGAGGGTAGGACGGAGGTGATGAACAATTCAGGAGGAGTAGGTCTCCTACCTGGTAGGGTCCTTGGCGACCTGTGATGCTCGGGCCTCTGTCTGGCTGAGCTGGAGGTTATGAAAGAAGCCTTTGTAAGGATTAAAGTCCATTAGTTACACGTCAGAATGAAAATCGGCTTTTGTATACGTAATTTGCCGATATTGCCTCCCTCGATCTTTATCTCAAGGCATTCGACTTGATTGGAAATGTTCAATATTTATAGTTTATTCCTTTTTACATCAGAAGAGGTGACGACCTCTCTTTTCTCCATGATCTCTTCTCGTGAAATGGGGATCAAGGCCAGCATTCAAAAGTTTACAGTATTTCAGGCTCAAACTATTCTAAAACTAGTGGCAAATCAGTATTGCTGGATCTTGGCAGTTAAGCGTTTTATTAGTGAGTTTTTTTTAAATACTATTATCCATCTGTACACATATACAGATTTTGTGCAACAATGCCAAAGGCTGCTGATCCCAGCCTAACATTCAAATGCGCATATGAGATAGATAAGAACGATTAAGATAACTCCGTGGAAGGCTGCTGTACAGTTTCCCACCACTAACACTTACAAAATATCTGCTAAGGTAGACAAAACTAGTTTACTGAAGATTTCAAACCTAAGGAAAATAAACCGCAATAGTTGCAACAATGCTGTAAATCACACGTATTGTGGAATGAAAATCACCAGAAGTTAATTCTTTGCTATGGATGAATTAAAATACTCTGATACAATCGTAAATGGTGTGATTTTCTTGCTGTAGGAAGATTAACACGAATTAAACATCATTTCTATTATGAAATATGAAGGGAAGCGAATAAATTGCCATTAGACACGTCTGCTCATATAGCAATGAATATAAGTAAAAAGTGATTGTGTGTATTTGGCGCCTTTAAAACTGTTGAAATGTGATAAATATTGTTTTTCAAACGGATGGAAGTGAAAAAAAGCGATGCAAAAGGGATGGAAGTGAAAAAAAAGTTATGCAAAGTTTGAAAATATGAGAATAACATTTGATAGAACATTTCAATTTCTGGGGGCGATGAAAAAGAAGATTTCAAATCATATTCAAAAGTAGCATTAAAATATTATCAAATGATATATGCCACTCTCCTAAATGTATGCCAAATATACTGTACAAAGTGTTGGTCAACCTTCAGTCTGCGTCCCATTACTTCGCCGTATATTTTCATGTGCACAATCATGAAAAGTACCACTGAAGTTGTGGAATGGAAAAAAGGTATATTGTGTCGATTATTCATTCAGAAAGACTGAAGAATACTCAACCCTAAAGAAAATAAAAATGATAAAGAGGAGTGGTCATAGCACAAGCATGTTCTCCCATCTACCTATGACTGTGAAGTTGGTCTCCATGGTGGCCTGCTCGAATTTTGGCACAACTAGAACTTCACAACGGATTGTTCCAGATGCGCGATGATCCACTTGTGAAAGAAATACTTGATGAAGCGTTGATAACTGTTTCTGAAAATGAAATACACAAAGAATATTATCTAATTTAAATAATTTATTCTATCATTGTGATTTGTCAGATGTGCAGGGAAGCCTAGACTTAGGTAAGTAGGGGACAAAAATACTCTGCATATCAAATAAATTATTACTCTAGCATACGTCACAGTATCAGTCTAGTGATTTAAGGATTAACTTTCTGTTTATTGTACTAAACTTCAGTTTCTCATGTGTTAGTGTAATCTTAATATCTCAGCATATTAGAATTCATTTGGTTACCCATAGTATTAATTTTCACCTCATTTTTTATTCTCCTATTGGTGCATATTTACTTCAAGTGTTTATTTTTTTATATTCAGTTTAAAATGGGCAAATCACACCCCCCTCACAAAAGGTTTTACAAGGAGATTTATACTGAGCTTTACTTCCTTCTATTTATACTGAGCTTTACTTCCTTCTTTGCTCTAATAATTCATGATTCATTTCCCCCTCTCGTTCCATCGGTCTCTGAAATATCTACATTCTAAAAACCTGAGTGAGCCATACTTACCTCTCTATTCACTTTACTGCCATTCACTCATTACACGCTTTTATTTAACTTGACTTCTGCATCTGTCTGTTTGGGCAAAAATTGTAACTCAATTTTCGACCTGTTCCCTTCGTCCGATGTACTTGAAATTTTACATGGTTACTCACAACCAGTGACAATACAACCTTACATGATCAGTAGGTCAGCAGTGGCCTCTAGTGACCCTACAATGACCTCTCCCAGTATCTCAGGGCTTATATGAAACTTCAGATTTTTCATAACTTCTTTGACTCGGTAGAGTAAGCTAACAACTCTATGGATTTTTCAAACTTTCTTTGGCTCGACAGGATATCACGTTCAATTTGGTTAGCTACAACCATAAATCGGTTACAATTTCTGTCAAAACTAAAAAGTATAATATAAAAAAATATATTTTCTTTTAAACACACATTTATTATAATGCACTGAAGAATATGCAAAATGATTTTGTGTGACACACCAGGATTTTCTTAAAATTAATAATGTCTACAAAAATAAAAGCGTCGGCGCCAAACACGGAAGGAAAGACTACAAGAAAAATTTATTTTTTATTTCTTGTAGCAATTTCCTTCCATGTTTGACACCCACTCTTTTCTTTTTGTAGACATGATTAATTGTAAGAAAATCCTGGTGTGTCTCATAAAATTTTTATTTTTTTTATTTTTAGTGCATTTTAATAAAAGTGCATTTATTTTTCTTATTTATTTTTTTTTTTGATGATCACTTCCAACTGTTCGCTCTCATGGAAACTTGCTAAAGCTTTGACTAGTCATAGTAATTCTTTTTGACATAAAATCAACACTGTAACACTATTAATGTTCAGTCATTCTATGCACCCTTCACCAATTCCCATTTTATAGATTTTCTTATACATGATGCAGTCGTACCAATAAAATATAAAAAGAGTCATATACTTAACAGCTATTGCTTGATAGTCATTGTTTTAAAAATTGTTCCTGTATTTGTCATGAAAACTTCCAGTTGTTCTTAGAAAGCAACCACCTTTAATACGTGTTCTTAACACTCCTCATTACATCATTATCATTTATGCTATATATCTTTTGATTGTTCCCGCATGATGTATATTGGTACTTCATTTAGCGTAAAATTTTTCATGCTTTCATTCGTCCCCTTTCTCAATACAAATCATCTGGGTACCTCTGGCAGACCAAGATACATACCAGCTTATAACCTTTCTATCTATACAATCTCCTTTATCGTCTTTTGTATTTCTTCCTCCTATCCTCGAAGACCTTTGCCTAAGTTAGCCACCCTTTACAATGGACAGTCTCACAACTGTGCTAAAAACCATCATTGAGATTCCAAGCGTTACATCCTTCCTTATTTCAGTAACTGTCTCCACTAAAACCAGATCCTACATCATCAAGTTTCACTTGCTTTATGTCATCTACATTCAGTAGACTTTTAAATTTTTAATGTACTGGCAAACTTAGCAAAGGTTTGCTGGCTGTACAAGTTACGATCTAAGACTTTCTGCGGCCAGTATTCCAAAGGCCAACATTAGATAGCCTCACATCTTTTGCAAGAATTCATCTTCCGTTATGGGTTTCTCCAAGAGTAAAAGGTTTGCTTGCATTCTCATAATTTAATCTACAAGAAACGAACGACAAAAGACTGCACCTCTCTCCAGTTCAGTTACTTATTTCCACTCTGTAATTCATGCAGCCACTCACCGAACGTGCTGTGTGCTTTAGTTCATATGAGAAGGGAAATAATGTAATGCACCTTTGAATGAGTTATGTGGTATACAATCAATATTAACTTTCGAAGGGTACAGGTAAAGGAGAGGCCAAAGTAATCATATTAACAGCATATATATAACTTTAAACAGAATGACCAGACCTACTGAGGTCTTGGAACCATTCTCTGTTGTAGCTAATGAAGGCATTCATCATCCATATTTTTCATTGTGAGAGCTAGGGACTTCTTTTTTCTTGTTACAGTTTCATGTATTTAAAATGCACAGTGAGCACAAATACGATTACTTGAGAAAATGGGCTATTCCTCATGTGGGGCAATCTCTGTCTTCGTTAAATGGAATGTTTAGACAAAAATTACGAAAATTACTGAGTGTCTCTAACCCTACCTGGCTTACTTTGCTGATACTTTGGCTAGTTGACAGTGCCTTCGACAAATAATGCTGAAGGGTCAAACTGAAGCGCTTACATGATCTCGATATTTTCATTACCCACAAAATAAGAATTATTATGGCAGGAAAATTTTTTGTACAGCCGTGCACTAAGAGTAGTAATTATTCCATTAAATCAAGAGTGCCTTTGTTGTTCACGTAACCAGGAGGCCTCTTGCTTGGAAATTATAGCTTTTCATGAAAAATGTTAAACTCTTGACAATTGTTTTTTTTTTTTTTTTTTTTTTTGTGAAAAGTTGGTTCGCAAATCTAAATTACGGTGGATGTATTCTGTTTTCACGTTATATGATTTTTGTGGAATAACATGGTTTACATTTCGATATATTAGAGTTATGGGCCAGCAAGGACATACGGTAAACAGACCATGTTTACCATTTTCTGTACAATACGATCCCTTACCGATATATGGCTTTATCTACAGTAGTAATCATTTGGGCTTGTGCTCTAGTTAGATGGTATTTTTCCTTTTATCTGCATGGTTTGGTATCTTTTCATACCATTCATTATTTGATGTTTTATTGTAAATCCGAAGAGGGATATGAAAATAGACCAAAGAAATATTAACTGAACTATTCGTTTCATACAAACTAATTCCTGTTTTTGGTGTTTACACCCTTCCTTCTGTGTATCGCATTGTGTTTCAGACATTTCTAGAATTAAAGACCATTTCCACTTATCATTTAGGTATTTTTTTATCAACTTAAAATTTTATTTTTATTATGAACACGCATTACCCTTTTCAAGCATGGAGCTTTCTCTCTACTAACATTGTTTTGGAGTACATTACTTTAAAACAGGCATCCTTGCCTTTATATTGTCCTCCCAGTTAAAGTGTACCTGTATCGAGTATCATATCAAAAAGATATGTCACCATCAAGATTACAGTAGAATACGAGTGATTCTAAGTAATAGTTCCTCCAGTATTTACGTGCGACCAAATGATTTTTTCATACCGGTGATAATTATGAGATTTTTGAAATTGAAGAAACATTAAAATTGCCCCCATTGCCACAAATTAAAAAAAGCTACCCCAGAAAGAAACGATTGTAACCAGATTCAAAGAAATCGATCTGGCAGAATGCTTTTTTAAAAATGAGTAAGATTTTTTTTAATAGTCGTCATATATAACTTGAAAGATGGCATAGTTTTACTTATAACGCTCTTTCCATATAGGAAAAGGCCTCTGAAGGCGCAGTTAGGGCTAGTATTACACGAAATGTCTCGATGTATATTCGATATTTATATCATAGGGATTACAAAGGTAAGAATATCGTAAAAATGTAGTCTCAGCCATCTTTTCAAACTTATACAACTTTATCACCTACAGTATTAACCATCATACCATACCGTTAAAAGTCTCTTCAAAGAGCATAAAATCACTGTCAGGGAAATGGTCTGAAGCAAAGTCATTGGAAAAACTGAATAGTGATAACATGAAGCCAGATTACGCTGTTAGTAAAATATATTGCTTTCAAAAGAGGCAGGAAGGAGAGCGGTATTTCTGTCCAAAAATCTCAGATGACGTACCGCAAAGATCATCTCCTTACTAGATGCAAACAGTGCATATATGAACTATTTGACAATGTGCAAAGACTTATTAAAATTTAAGCGAAATAGCAACCATTACTTGAAAAAGAGAGTATAACACCTGCATGATCAAAAGAACAACAAAGCGACTTCCAAAACTGAAAAATATGGACAACTTACATCGACAGTAATCCCTGGAACATTATGAACCATCTTAGGATGACTATTACTCGGGAGGTAACTGAAGAATGTTTGGTTATCTTTCCACCACGTGAGTGAATAAAGCTTTTCGTCTGTGAGGTCGAAGGCACAAGAGAAATTGACGCGGCTGCCGCTTCGCACCACGCGCGGGGCTGTCAGTTGGGTTATCTGGAGACATTCCCCACATTCACCTGGGAAACCATTGGAAGAGACAGGTGGAAGTTATAAACAGGTCTAAGTTCAGGTCTAAGGGCTTCTTTAAGTCATTTTACTGAACGTAATCTCTTTCTCTCTGTCTTTCTTGTAAACACAGCCACACACATGCATACACGCAAACACACACACACACATATATATATATACTGTATATGTATGTATGTATGTATGTATGTATGTATATATATATATATATATATATATATATATATATATATATATATATATATATATATATATATATATATATATATATATAGGAATAAAAAAATCACGGATGTTTAAACAAGCTTTGTTGTTTACCGAGGAAGGGTTGATTATGAATGTATAAAAAACAAACAAATAAATTATTTGCTAGAGGAAAACATGATAGACACAAATAATATAATATTGGTAGCTGGACTAGAATTTCAACCGTTATATTTTCTGAGAAGGCCTAGGCACAGGAGGAAAAAAAGGTACGTTAATAGAAACACACACTTACATCATATAACTATATATATATATATATATATATATATATATATATATATATATATATATATATATATATATATATATATATATATATATATATATATATATATATATATATATATATATATATATATATATATATATATATATATATATATATATTTATTTATATACATAATATATATATATATATATATAATATATATATATATATATATATATATATATATATATAATATTATATATATATATATATATATATATATATATATATATATATATATATATATATATATATATACATATATATATATATATATATATATATATATATATATATATATATATATATATATATATATATATATATATATATATATATATATATATATATATATATATATATATATATATATATATATATATATATATATATATATATATATATATATATATATATATATATATATATATATTTATATTTACAGACACACACAACACACACACACATATATATATATATAATCAGAAAGCTACAAACGTCCTTTAATATCCAATTCGCTCTACCTCGGAAATAATATATTTTCATCTATGTTACCGAAGGGAATTTTTAGTTGATAATAAAGTCCACCGTCCCGTGGGGTCGAACCAGCGACGGACGAGGAATCAGGACTACAGTGACGCACTAACGCAGTCGGCCACAAGAGAGGTATAAGTGAATAACATCTCCCATCAACTCACCCGTCGAACTCAGGTGTTTTGCGTTTGGAGACGATATCCACCACCTCTGCCATGTTGACTGTGTAGTGCGTTTGTCGCACGTAGCCATATTATGACTATTTATCACATCACCGTGATTCATATACAATCAGAAAGCTACAAACGTCCTTTAATATCCAATTCGCTCTACCTCGGAAATAAAATATTTTCATATATGTTACCGAAGGGGAATTTTTTAGTTGATAATAAGTCCACCGTCCCGTGGGGTCGAACCAGCGACGGACGAGGAATCAGGACTACAGTGACGCACTAACGCAGTCGGCCACAAGAGAGGTATAAGTGAATAACATCTCCCATCAACTCACCCGTTGAACTCAGGTGTTTTGCGTTTGGAGACGATATCCACCCACCTCTGCCATGTTGACCGTGTAGTGCGTTTGTCACACGTAGCCATATTATGACTATTTATCACATCACCGTGATACATATACAATCAGAAAGCTACAAACGTCCTTTAATATCCAATTCGCTCTACCTCGGAAATAATATATTTTTATATATGTTACCGAAGGGGAATTTTAATTGATAATAAGTCCACCGTCCCCGTGGGGTCGAACCAGCGATGGACGAGGAATCAAGACTACAGTGACGCACTAATGCAGTCGGCCACAAGAGGGTATAAGTGAATAACATCTCCCATCAACTCACCCGTCGAACTCAGGTGTTTTGCATTTGGAGACGATATCCACCCACCTCTGCCATGTTGACCGTATAGATGCGTTTGTCGCGACGTAGCCATATTATGACTTTATCACATCACCGTGATTCATATACAATCAGAAAGCTACAAACGTCCTTTAATATCCAATTCGCTCTACCTCGAAATAATATATTTTCATATATGTTACCGGGAATTTTTAGTTGATAATAAGTCCACCGTCCGTGGGTCGAACCAGCGACGGACGAGGAATCAGGACTACAGTGACGCACTAACGCAGTCGGCCAAGAGAGTTATAACAATCACGCGATGGATAAATAGTCATAATATGGCTACGCGACAAACGCACTACACGGTCAACATGGCAGAGGTGGGTGGATATCGCCCCAAACGCAAAACACTTGAGTTCTTGTGGCCGACGGGTGAGTTGATGGGAGATCGTTATTCCGACCCCATACGGTCTTGTTATCAACGAAAAATTCCCCTTCGTAAATAGTATGCGTTACTTATTTCCTGAGGTAGAGCTCGTCCGTCGCTGGTTGTATATGAATCACGCACTGATAAATAGGTGGCCTTATTATCAACTAAAATATATATATCGGTACATATGAAAATATATTATTTATATATTAGAGCGAATTCGATATTATATATATATTTGTAGCTTATATGATTGTATATGAATCATATATATGATAAATAGATATAATATATATGTATATATGTATATATATATATATATATATATATATATATATATATATATATATATATATATATATATATATATATATATATATATATATATATATATATATATATATAATTATATATATATGGCCATATAGAGAGAAATTGCAACAAGAGAGTGCAAGATCTTTTACCTTTCCTCTAAGGCATTGTCAACCAAATTGCATACAAGGTACAACAGATTACAAAGTTGTTGTTTCAAACAACAACTTACATTAAAGTTATATGTAACCATTTTAATTCATACAAAGGTCATTACTTCAGGTGACGAATATTTCTCTAGGATTAACTTGGGGAATTAGATGTACTAAGGAGAGGCAAAGACATTAATAAGAATGAATGAAATTCTACAGATTGTTTTCTAAACCTCCTTAGAATAACTTGGGCAGAACACGATCATGAGTGTATAGACCAGGATTTAAGTTAATGTTTTTTCTTT
>NC_089752.1:88853379-88885879 GCF_040412425.1 Macrobrachium rosenbergii
AAAGTTATTTCATACTTGGTTACATAATTATACTTCCTTTCCATGAACGTATTTCAACTTGTGTTACTTGTTTATGAAATATTTGGAAAAAATGTCGAAGACATGAAAACTTTAAGGCACCGTTTAGATGCCGCAATGACACTTTTCGTTCTCTTTGTTTTTCATTCTTACAAGTAGAGCAATCATTACTTTTTATTTGGTACACGGGCGCTACAAGTTCTGTTTTACCGGTCATAATCACCAAGGACAACAAGCGTGCGAAAATTTGTAAAAGGACTAAAATACGACGGGAAGGGTCGCAGAAATGTGGTGTTATCTTTGACCTTATTTCACAGTAACGGTAGGCAGGGATCCGGGTTAAAGGAAAAAAAAATGATGGGTGAGCAAAAGTCCCATAGTGCGCTTTTAAGTGATTTTTTTTAATACTAGTGTGGCTATTAGAAATTGTTGTTGGATTAATTGACAGTTACAGTTACATTTTCTTTCTTTCTTAATTTTTTTTATTATACTGCATTATGAAAACAATTGCTCTAAATCAATCTTCATTTTCTTTTCATTACAACAGGGAATAATTTTTAAGAAGAAAATTTTTTTGGCTGATTATCAATTAGCAATTTGCCCCTGTCCAGATCAGTAAAAACTGTAAAGCACGAGGGTCGTTCATAAAGTTTTCTGCCTTCCCACAAAGAATAGCAGCAGCTGCAAATTTTTTTGGTGTGACTACATTTTGCAACCATATTTATGACAGTTAACAATACTCAATTGTATCTTTAAATTGTATTGCAAAGCTATAGTCGTAAAGAGAATCTCAAAATAGTTAGAAAAAATAACTTATCTGATTGAGTATCATCAAAATCAATATCAACAAAAGAAAGGTTTGAACTCACAAGGAGACATGGTCAACACATTTGGTGATGCTTCCTTTATTTATTTACCCATTTAAAAGTTTCCCCAGAATTCAGGCGGGCCAAGGAAATAACGGGTGCTTGTATGTCTGGACATCCAAAAACTTCGACCACTGAAGAGCCCGTAAATGCCGTTCATGGCATAGTTTTGAAGGACGGGTGACTGACTGAACAAGAAACAGCCTAAACCATAGTTGTCAGTGATGGATTAGTGCACACCGTTTTAACTTTTGGCTTGCGGAATAGCGAGATGTTTGTGAGATGGGTACCATGATTGTTGACACTAGAATGGAAACTGGTAAGATTTGCATTTTCCACGACACTTCCAAAATGTTTCCAGGCTGACCCAGACAATTTTTATTAGAGCTTGATAACCACAGCTGATACATGGATTCACCACTCTGAACCTGATTTAAAGATTGACAGCAAGCTAGAAAATCATAGTGGTGTTTCACCTCCAAAGAATTTAATCACTTGCCTTCTTTTACCATGGTAGTTCTGAATAAAAAAAAAAGTCTATAAAAATGATATCCTTGAGGTAGAAGTGTTCTAAGAGGCCAAATAATGCTTTGAATTGTTGGCTCCTGACCCTTACTCCCCTGACCTGGTACTATTGGTCTCCTACCTCCGTGGGACCTAAACTTGATGGTGAAGTTGTTTATTCTAAGGAAACGTGTTTGGAAGCCCAGGACGCAGCTGTTTCCTGCGACAGGATGTCAGTGATTGAACATCATTGAATTTGGCTGGTAAGTGGAAAACAATGCAATACAGTCTGTCCCCTGTGCTATGACTCTCGATTCCCCCGGCCGGCTGATGAAGAGTTAGAGGAATTTATTTCTGGTGATAGAAATTCATTTCTCGCTATAATGTGGTTCTGATTCCACAATAAGCTGTAGGTCCCGTTGCTAAGTAACCAATTGGTTCTTAGCCACGTAAAATAAGTCTAATCCTTCGGGCCAGCCCTAGGAGAGCTGTTAATCAGCTCAGTGATCTGGTAAAACTAAGGTATACTTCTTGATGAGACTAATAGTTTTATGAATGAACCGTATAGATTGTTATTTACTATACCAAAATATGAAGCGAGAGTTTCTCCTCTTGCGCATTTGAAAGAAACAGACTTAAGAACATCCTGAAAAATCATTAATAATAACGTGATAAGAATTACAATGGTCTGTCGTAAAAGGAGAAACCTATCCTTCCTGATCTAGCACATTAAGATTTTTCATTGTTTATGATGTTAAAAGGGTAATGACAAACAGGGAAGAGGAAACAGTAAGAAAACCTTTTCAGAAATCATTCCAATGAAGTATTTTGCATTGACGGAGCAACGGTATGCGCTATAAATAAGTTTTTTTTGGGGGGAGGGGGTTGAACAGTGTAGCTGGAGGGAATTTCCACAACAAAAGAGGATAATGAAAAAGAGTAGAACAAGGAATGGCAGACATGATCATTTTCAGTCAAAGACAATTAAAAGCTGGAAGATTGGATACACTATATTTGGGAAAAGCAATCTCAGCGGAGGAAGATACTTCAGTTACATTCAGGGAAGGAGTCGATACGTTTCCAATTAAAAGTTGACAAGATATGTCACTTAAGAAGTTTGCTTGGTGCATCATGGCGTGATGTAGACGCTAGCGCCTTCATTATGGCTTTCATTTTCTCTTGTGAATATCCCTCTTGTTTAGTCATTCGATCTTATTTTATTATTTTTTTTTTTTAAGTCAGTGCGACTTGAAGTGATTAGTAACAGAATTACGTAACGTCATTGTATAACTGTCGGAGGTAATGATTCAAGGAGAGAGAGAGAGAGAGAGAGAGAGAGAGAGAGAGAGAGAGAGAGAGAGAGAGAGAGAGGGTGGGGGGGGTAATTACAGCAATTCATTGTAATTATTAAACGTAGGCAATAACGCTGAAAATAGATGTTAACAGTAATCTCCTTCCATGGGAATTGAACTGCCGACCACAAAAGCAGCAGGTCATCACATATTTTACCTTGTTTAGCAAAGTAGTTTAAAGCCCTGTTCACAGTTGGCTCCAAGCGGGCATTCTAAAGTCAGTGAGGGCTTGTGGGAGCATTCACACACAAATGAAAGATTTTATGCATCACGGCGTCTGACGCGGTATCTGAGTGTACCGTTGCTAACACGAATCCAGGTAAAAAAAAGAAAAAAAAAAGTCACAGGTAAAAAAGTCACAGGAAAAAAGTCTCATTAATCTTTCCTAGATAGTGACCCCCAAGGGTTTTAACCTGGTATGTATCCACCTTTGCGGCGTGTTTAGTACAAGGGCGTTGGGGATTACCGTAAAACATAAACTAAAGACTGTTGATATCATAAAGATAATGACCCTCAAGAAATATTAGTCCTAGATAGCTTCCCCCGAAAACCCTAGAGGGTCACTCTCTAGGAAAGATCCAAAATATTTTTTGTTTTGTTACTTTAATTTCTTTAATTTCCACTATAAATTAATGTGACTTTTTTCCTAGCCAAAATTGTGACTTTTTTTCAGTGATTTTTTTTTTTCTGTGACTATAATTATTACCAGCCACCACTAACACTAGCCAGCTGTGCACTTCGGGTTACATTCACACTACTCGGTTACGTTGGCGCTTGAGCCAGAGGAACACGGAAATGGGGTCAGACAGGTTTGGTACAGAATTCTTTATTGAGAAATTGAAAAATGGCCACCTATTTGGGACGGAGGATCCTTAGATAATAACGCAACTTTATGTTCATTCTGAAATCATCGAAAAATGATGATTCGTATTCTCTTGGTTTTTGATGTAAGGTTTTCAACATTCCTTGTGTTAGTCTACTATTCAAATAGGATGCACCCAATAACATCATTGTTACTGCTTTTGTTGTGCTCTCCGACGATAATGCATTCAAATATGGTCTGATTCCTCGACATCAATGTTTACACTAAAGAGAAAAAACTTTGGTGAATCATAGTGCTGATTACTAAGCGTGAAAAATAACTCAGCAGTGCCCACTTGAGGTAGTGGCCATTGAAATTTCCTTGTGTGAAGAGGCCCTAAAAGTTACCCTACTGCTACACCAATCACCGGTTCTTGTAAAGTTGCCATCAAGATACGCCTCCATTTTCCTTACTACACATCACCAAACAAGTGTAAAATTCAGGACGTATGTTTTTAATTTAGCTGCTGAGGTACACAAGAAAGGTTATTGGCGTCGTTCTATCAGTTTGGAACAATAAAATTTCATTTCAGACTTGCCTTAGTGATAGAATGGGAAGCAGGATGGATAGTTTTCTCCTTGAACGGGAGCTCTGTGAATGACCCAGGTAAGTTCAAGTGATCACAATTCAGCAGGTATTCAAGGCCCAATGTAACGAAGTAAAAAAAATTATTATTATTTTTTTTTTTTTGTCAGATCGACTGATATTTCGATAATCAACATAAATTGCAAAACCTTATGCCGGGAATGAAAAATCTTGTGTTTTACAGAGTTTGCTTTAATGAAAAAATGGAATCCGACTCTTTAAGGAGAATCCTGCGACTCAAAAATAAAGCATATGGAAAAACGGCTTTCTCCAAAAGCCTGCTCATTATTTCCATTTTAAAATTTCCCTATTAAGATATATATAGTTTTTATTTGGTACTACTACTTAGTTGCGTCGTTCTTTTTTTTAACAAATGAAGTTTGCAAATATACTTCCTGAGGTGAGAGAAAGCAAACGCTTTTTCATTGCTGATAAGCAAGATGAATAATGAAAAACTTGTGGGGTTAGGACTACAGCAAAATTGCACGACAGATGATATTTAACAACTCTATACAAATCTCCGTAGGGGGAAAGTGCCACAAGAGCACCACACGCTGTGCATTGCTGCCATTACTTGAGGTTTTTTGATGTGTCCCATCCTCCCTAGTTGCTACCCCTTTCATTCCTTTTACTGTACCTCCGTGCATATGCTGTTTCTTCAGCCTTACTCTACACCCTCTCCTAACAATTGTTTGATAGTGCAACTGAGAGGTTTTCCTCCTGTTGCGCCTTTAAAAGCTCCTTTACTCTCAATGACCTAATAGCTCCCAACTCTTGGCCTTTGGCCTAAGTTTTATACTCCAGTTCCAATCAACCCTACAAATGCAAAATATTAATGTTTGAAATGCTTTTCCTTTGCAGACAAAGTTCTTGAATCGGTTTTTAAGACTAAAGGACTAATGCAAAAGGCTAAAGGACCAGAACAACACTTTCAGCAAGAATAGTATGTAGGAAATAAGCAGTCAGAAAATGTTAACACAGAATGTGGAATAAATCAAAATCTTTATAATTAACTAACTGAGAGCATTCACGGGTCAGATATAGATGTAATTCTCCTGCAATGCTTAAAAAAGTAAAATACCCAAAATGGCTGTAATAGTTGAGGTTAGATTTGATACAATGTAATTAGAAATCTCTTTACCTTGATTATTTTTGTAAGAGATATTCGGTGGAGGAGACGTATCACCCTTATAAATGTATATTTCATAGATATAAGAAAAGTGGAGAGGAAAACGATTAGCTTTGACACCTTAGTAAGTTCTAGACCAAGAGCAATTAGAGACTGCAAATGAGAAGATCAGGCTACTTTACATTACAGGCAAAAACGTGATGAAATCACAGAAGGGGGAGTAAATCCCGACCACAACGGACAGATGTGGAGGTCAGGGGATACAAAGGAAGGGGCAGGGCGTAGGCCTTTACTCCGCAACCTGATAAATTATGATGAAAGCGAAAAGTAGAAGTAGGAGTCTTTTCTCAATCAGTATAGAAAGAGAGTGCCATTATATAATATGCACAACGCTAACCATACCTGGAGAGGTACACACTGGCACTTCTTCAAGCAAAACAATTTGAAGAACAAATAGCAAAAGTACCTACTCAGAAGCGCGCAATCATATAAACGCAACTCTTCTTTGTGGGTAACAATTTATTACTTTCTTTTTTCTTCTTCTCTGTCGTCGAGAATAATACGGTGAACTCATCCCAATTGTTGTTGTTGCTGTTGCAGAGACTAGAGTAATGTTTAACAAAACCTGCGCCGGATCAGTGTTGGGTGGAACTGGAATCAGGCGCTCTTGCTTAATTTTCACATCATCAGCGGTGGTTCGTCCAAACCGAAGCCTTTATAATGGCACTCGCATTTTATACTGATTGAGTAAAGGCTCCTACTTCTACTTTTCGCTTTCATCATAATTTATCAGGTTGCAGAGTAAAATCCTGCGCCCTGCCCCTTCCTTTGTATCCCCTGACCTCCATATCTGTCTCTTGTGGCTGGGCTAAGTACTACCCCTTTTGTGATTTCATCACTTCTTTGCCTGTGATTTCAGTCCTCTTTTGCAATGGCAACGCCCTAGATCGAGAAAAATGTGATAACAAAGGAATGGGGTTCTTTAGCTTTTAGATATAGTTTTCTTGGACCTATGTGGCTTCTCCGTGATAATGCTCAGCTCAGCTCGTTTGCTGCATAATTATATAATATATATATATATATATATATATATATATATATATATATATATATATATATATATATATATATATATATATATATATATATATATATATATATATATATATATATAATATATGTGTGTGTGTGTGTGTGTGTGTATCTGTAAGAAAACTAGGTAGGTCAACGTAAGCAAAAACCAAAACCATGTAAGCAAATTCAACGTGTGAGATCAATTTTAATTAAGACTAGACCACCCATGACCCGTTGGGTCAGTCATTTGGTCACTACATTTTTAACAAAAGGCCCATACCCAAACCCATACCCATACCCGTATCTGTAACATACCTATACCCAATTCTATACCTAATTCCGTACCATACCCATATCTGTACCATACCCATACCCATACCCATACCCATATCTGTACCAAACCCACACCCATATCTATACCCATAACCATACTATATCCATACCCGTACCCATATCTATACCATACCCATATCTGCACCATACCCATATTTGTACCATACCCATATCCATACCATACCCATACCTATACCTGTACCCATCTCCATACCCTACCATACCCATAACGATAGCCATGCCCATACCAATATCCATACCATACCCATATCCATACCATACTGTACCCATCCATATCCAAGCCATACCCATACCTATATCTATATCCATACCATACCCATATCCATACCCATATCCAAGCCATACCCATACCCATACCCATATCATACCCATACCCATACCCATATTCATACCCAAAGGTAAATTAACCCTAGTAATAATAATCAGCATATGTCTACAGGCAGCACCAGCCCCTTTTACCTCCCAGTGTGCAAACGAACAAACAAACAAATATTTCAGAGTTTTATTATTGTTCTTAGACCATCCGTGACCCATTGGAGGAGAGGGGGAAGGGAAGGGAGAGGGGAGAGGAGGGAAGGGGGAAGGATGATGGAAGAGGGAAGGGGAGGGGAGAGAAAAAGGGAAGGAGAGGGGGAGGACACAGCTAAATTAACACTTGATCTCTTGCTTGGGAGGAGAGGGAAAGGGAATGGGGAGGAGGAGGGGGGGGAGGGAAGGAGGGGAAGAAAGAGGAGGAGGAAGGGAGGGGGAAAGGGAGGAAGGAAGGAAGGGGAGGATGGGAGAGGAAAGGGGAGGGGAAGGGGAAGGGGAGGGGATGGAGGAGGGAAAGGGAGGGAAGATGGAAGGTGAGGGGGAGGGTAGGAGGAAGGGAAGGAGAGAGGGAGTTTTAGTATTATATAAATAGATAGATAGATAATTGAGAGTAAGTCAGCCAGCTTCTCCTAGCACCACTTGCTATTCACAGACATTAACACACAGCGTCTCTTCTAATGTTGTGAGCAGTCCGCACCTGAGCAATCAGGAAATCTGAATTTTGGCGGCTACTTTGAGAAAACTGAAACAACGGAGTGGTTGCTAGGCCTGTCAACACAATTGTACGTTACAAGCAGATTGACGAAAAATATAAAAATATTTTACAAGAAAGCTCATATGTTGACAGATAACATACAGATATCCCTGAGGATGGGAATTATAAGGAACAGAAGCACCTGGAATCCAACACAGTTGAAGAATTAGTGGACCTACCAAAACAAAGGTAAATCTTTGAAAGGTTTTAACACAGGATTATGACCAACGGCTCACAAGCAGGGAGGAGTCAATTAAAGATTATACAAGGGAACAGACTAACCACCAAAAATGACTTTGGAATGAATAAGCTAATTACATGTGTATAAAAGTACAACACATTTTCTCTTTTTGGTGAACAATAACCACTCCGTTGTTTCAGTTTTCCTTTGTGGCATTAGCTTTTATTTATACGTTCACCATGTTCCATATCTTCATGATTCAGTTATACATAATAAGGGCCACGTTTACTTTCGCTATCCTCTTTTCTCTTTTGAAATGAATTGTCGCTACCGTCTCCAAGTCGCTTTTGGCTGCATTCGACCAGAATTCAACTAAAGTTGCTGAAGAAGTGCCTGTCTGGACAAGTGTTCCCTAAACCCTTGCTACCCCGCCGTTTAATAAGATATGACCATCACCCATTCAATGAATTCATTGCCATGATATTGAAATGCCACAGCAGCCTTAAAGCAAGCAGAGAAGGAAAAATTTAAGGAATTAGAAAAGGCTAGAATTTCATTCAATCATTCTACCCCTGCTGACTGGAAGGACTCGCTGTGGCAAGAAATATACGGAAAACTTCATGGGACTACAGATGCCCTATCAAGAAAACTGGACAGAAAACTAAAAAACCTTATTGATAGCAGTGACTGGACTAATAGTGTACATAATAATTGTATCGTAAGCTTGTCAAGTAAACAAATAAGTTAAAATGTTATGAGTGCACTTGGATATGGTTTAACCTTCTTTATATCTAATAGACCCTCTGCTTTAATGATTGCGTCGTCCCTATGTAAATTTGAAAAATATTGTGACCTTCATCAAAATCATGTTGACATATTTAAAGGTATTGTTTAAGGAGCTGCCAATGTTAATCATGAAAGTAATTTCCCTGCTCGTTATAAGAAAAGTTTGACTGATCTTAAAAAAGACAATGCAGTCCACATCACAAAAGTTGATAAGTTGCATATAACGTATGCAAGCATTACCGGATGATAATACAACTTACCAAAAACAAAACAAAACAAAAAAAAATCCCCTTGATCCAGTCATAAAAAATTTCAATAGCACAGTGAAAAAAAAACCATAAAGATAAAAAAACTAATAGGTCATATGTTAGTAAACTTTCCCTAGTAAAAATGCATAAAGAAAATGATCCTATGCGGCCTATTATCAGGACTGCTGGTTCAATATCATAAAACTTTCAAAATATATTGCCAAGCTCTTGTCCCTGTTACTTGGAACTATCTCCGATTCTCACACATATAATTAACTAGATTAGTTGATGATTTAAACAAAATCACTTTTTGCCACGCTGATAGATTTGTTAGTTTTGATTTTGTTCTTTTTTTACTAAAGTCCCTGTAGATTCTATTTTAGAGTATCTTAGTAATGAACTAATCCATCATAAATTAACTCTACCTGTAAGTCACATTATTTCACTCAATTGGTTGTGCATTCATGATTGCAGGTTTAAATTTAATGGTGAATTCTACCATCAAATATTTGGTATGGCAATAGGAAACCCTTTATCCCCATTCCTCTCGCAACTTGTATATGGAATTTGTTGAAAAACGATATTTATGTAATATCATTTATGCTCCTTTAAAGTGGTTTACTAAGGGATTCAGAGCCAATGAAACATGGTTTTTTGGCAATACATTTTTATCAAAGCATTGGATAAAGGTGAAAGTTGGCAAGTGTACACTTTATAACCCTACCTAATTTTTGCCAGTATTATTTAGTACCTATTATTGATAGTTTTGATATTTATATAGAGTAAAATGAAGTCGCCGATGCCGTAACCGAGAAAATCACAGCCAAGGATCCTAAAACCATTCGTGACGTAAACATAATATGACGTCATGAAGCTCCGCCCATCCACCAGGTAGGCAGGCAGTAAGAATGATATGGCTGCAGTCTAGGCTTCAACAAATTCGATAATGACCAGCAAGATATGGAATTGTCCTCCTGGTTGCAAGACTGCATTTGTACTACGGTTTGCCACTTTGTATACAAGATTTACTATAGCGTGAATAGGTAATTATTTCTATAGTGGGTAATAGTTACTTGGCAACACTCGTCTCTTGCTGCAGCAAATAGAAGGCTAAAGTGTCGAAACCTGAGGTAAAACATAACGGACTATCTTTTTGTATTCCCGACCTGAATATATGTAGATCTAACAAATGAGCTATAGACTGGTTCATTATGTGGATGAATTTATGCACTGAATTATTTGCAAAGTAGGAACAATAAGAACATCAAGAAAATGGAAGAATTCCGAGCTAACAACTTAGTCCCAACAACTGCTGTGGAAGTTGTAATGTAACCTCCACAAAATAATAATAATAATAATAATAATAATAATAATAATAATAATAATAATAATAATAATAATAATAATAATAATAATAATAATAATAATAATAATAATAAAACCATTGACAATGATAATGCAATCAAGGGAATGATGACAAATCCTGCTCGCCATCTTTGATATCGCTGAAGCCTAGGGTGAGTGTTAATATCAATTAGTGAATATGTCATCGGCAAGTGGATAGAGCCACAGTGAAGAGACATTTTCTACATTTAAACTTCTCTTCATTGTGCGAGGAGCCTCATGACGTCATAGTTAACGTCACTACTGTGTTCAAAACCCTTACCTGTGATTTTGATGGCTCTGGCATAGGAAACCTACTTTTATTCTGATAAGTACCAAAACTATTGAGCTTAGGTACTAAATAATACCTGCAAAACTTAGGTAGGGTTATAAAATATACACTTGCCTACTTTCATCTTTATCCGATGCTTTGATAAAATGGTGTTGTCGAAAAACCATGTTTCATCGGCTCTGAATCCCTTAGTAGATATGTTGACGATATTTTAGCTGTTTTGCCTGCTGATATTGATGTAAATGATTTACTCTCTAATTTGAATAACCAGGTACCTTCCATTAAATTTACTTTAGAATTATAAAAGGACAGTTGCCCCCTTTTATTAGATGTTTCAATACATAGAGAACCATTTCAATGCAAACTAAGTATTTATAGGAAACCAGCCAACAACTTAACTTATGTCCATTTCTATTCAGGCCACCACATTAATATCAAAATACCCACTTTTTCTTCTGTTTTTATGAGCATTGCATATTGTCAGTCCCCAGTATTTGGATCAAGAAATGGAATACATAAAAAAAAATAGGAATAGGTTTCTGTTACCCGTCACATATACTAGATATCTGCTATAATAAAGCCCACAAAAGGATTTATAGTGAAAGTAACATGGAGAAAGAAACCCCCAACAACATTCTTAGCCTGCTTTGTTAAAATATTTTCATGTCAACTGGTCTTTTCTTATAATAACACACTAAAAGGAATGTTAATAAAAAAAAAAAAACCCTAAGGAAAGCAACAGCATAATATATAAAATTCCATGCTTGGACTGTTCTTCTTGTTATCTAGGTCAATCCAATAAGGATTTAGAAGTCAGAATTAAGCAGCATAAGTATTCTGTCAAAACTGGGCAAACATCCAGTACAATATTCATTCATTTAAGTGAAAACTCACACAGAATCAATTACAATCTTCATTTATATAGCTTACTTCCAGCTATAATTTCTACCTTATCCCTGGCATGTATTACCTGGACCCATGTACAGTCATGGCCCGAACTTATGAGAGGTTAGGTTCCAGAACCCCTTGCGTAAGGTGAATTTTCACTTAAGTTTGGCACATTCTCTAAAAAAACTAATGAATGCTTATTTCTAAAGTTTAAACAGTGAATATGACCCAAATCATGCTCCCAAATTATTAGGCTAACTTTTAAATGAAATTAAAGTTACTGTAATTTCATTTAAAAGTTAGCTTAATACATTACCATTAAAAAAAAACAATAAAAATAGAGAGTTGCTTGAAGAGAATTTCTCTATCTCTCTCCCCTTCTGACCGATCTATTTTTAGAAGTCTTCTCAACCTCTTTTTAATAACTTCCTTATCCAATGTCTCTTTATCTTTGCTCTGAAATGCTCTTTAGAACGTATTTGCCACACTATCGCATTTACAGTTCGTAGACGGTACAGGTAAAATTAGATCAATTTAAACTATCTACGGTACAGGTAAAAGACGTCAGAGTAATAATAAGTTGTAAAAATGTGTGAACGCTAACTACGAACGAGAGAGAGAGAGAGAGAGAGAGAGAGAGAGAGAGAGAGAGAGAGAGAGAGAGAGAGAGAGAGAGAGAGAGAGATTTGTTAATTGATTTTTTGAGATAATTTTCAAATTTAAAGTAGGGAAACTCTTTTGGATAATGGATGTGCATTTTCTCCTGAAATTATCATCATGCACGAAAGGGAAACTTGCATACATCTTCAGTTTCAGTACAGTAGATATAGGTGTCGATTGAGTCATTTTCTCTGTTAGCAATTTGTTTAGGGATCTGAAGAAGTCGTGAAGGACAACAGTTATTACTGAAATATTTTATCAAAAAAGGATATTTCGTCGTGGAGCTCATCCAGTTTGATAAGTGAGTATAAGCCTTATGGTGTAGGGCTAAAATAAATTAGAGTTTAATTTAAAATTACAGAAACAACAACTATAAAAATTCATTCCCAAATCAGTAAATGTATTTTTTCTATACACATCTGTGTAAAAACCTAAGTCACCTCTGGAAATAATAAGCGCAAGGAAAGGAAGTCTGTTATTTACCTCATTCTCCATCGGAAACCTTATGTTTGGATGTTGATGGTTGACGAACTCCAGAAAGGACTCTGCATGACATTCATAACGAAATAGGGCGAAAGCGTCGTCAATGTACAAAACTACTTGAGATCAACCATAGATCAGTTTCATATTCAAATTGCACAGAGTAATGTTAAATAATTCCAGGTGCTGCACAACAAACTCATGCATGCTAAAGTTAACACTTGATCACTTTTAAAAGCAGACGCCTTAATATAATATTATTCTAACACTCTTTGCAAAGGCTTGAGGAGAGACACAATAAAATGTAAGCATTTGGGCTGATTTGCAGACATTCAAACCTGAAAGAGGTGTAAAATGTCTACCCTTAGGGGAAGTTCCCACAATTATCACTACTTCGCACCCCTCTATGCTGATTTTTGGAAAACAAAGCAGAGAAACAGGGAGACGCTCCTTAAAATGCTCCCGGTTCATTCAAATTTGACAATGAAATTCATCAGGGTCAGTACTCTCCCTCGCTAAGCCTCTCCAAAGCGCCTACTTTAGTCTGTTTTTATCACTTTACTGGCCAAAGACTCATCTCCCCATACAGAATCCTCCTTTCTCGGGTGCCCACGTGAATGGCCTGCAGCAGGAATTAATGAGAATCACCCTCGACAGACAGGACACCCAAATTGCCCAGAGCGGTGAACACCAGCAGCAAACCGAGGCCATATAATGAAGACCCTGGGTCAACAACAGCAGAAGCAGATAGACCATTAACCCAGTGACACCCCACTGTGCGCTACCTTGTCACCGAGCAACCATTCACCCCTTTTGTATGGCTGACTCACCCGCTATCCAAGTGCTACCTTAGGGTGCCACGTGTAGAAGTTCCCACTCGTCTGAGAGCCCATTTATTCTTCAACCAAGGATCTTCGCTTAAGGAAATAAGGTAGTGTGTGGTGGAGAGTGTTCGACCATTTATGTTATATTTTATCTCACTCTGTTTCCTCTTCCCCTTGCATTGTGCTTAGACCGTGAACGTTGTCGGTAACTATTCAACAGTGTTAAAGAATAGCGCAACTAAACATAACTTGACGTTAACTCCTTAAGCCTTCAGCATCCCTTTTGTAAAGATTAGAATGTGTTTTGGCTTAACAAGTGATCATGTTCTTTTCTCCATACATGGTAGAAAGGGTGTGTGAACCACTGTAGAACCATCTGTATCCACTGTGCCCCTACGTCCATCAATCAAGTTATTCCTGAGTGTTAATTCATCATATCTTATTCTGTATTGAGGGGCTCTCTTAATCTTGTCAATTGTGTAATTTAGCTTGAAAGGTGCCAAGATCCCAGCATATATGGTTCTTTGTAATTGATTCTTGTGATTCATACAAATACATTTAATTAATTTAGACGTGGAATTTCCCTCCTGATTTCCTTCCATTAGTTGAAATATACTTCTCTAGCATTCATTCTTGCACGAACGCGTTGGTTCCTGTTAAATGTGTCACCTCCGAACGTAAGAACTTGCGATCCACCCACACTCATATTAATATATATATATATATATATATATATATATATATATATATATATATATATATATATATATATATATATATATATATATATATATATATATATATATATATATATATATATATATATATATATATATATATATATATATATATATATATATATAATATATTTATACATATATATATATATATATATATATATATATATATATATATATATATATATATATATATATATATATATATATATATATATATGTATATGTATATATGTATATGTATATATATATGTATATATATATATATATATATATATATATATATATATATATATATATATATATATATATATATATATATATATATATATATATATATTTAGATCCATAATTTACTGATAGTTATAATCTTGCAGTTACACGTTCTAGGAGTTACGCCGGGCATATATTCGTAAGCAAAATTTTCTCTGAAATGGCGTTTTGTTTTCAAAGTCACATTCTAATCATATTTTTTTAATGACTAAGTTGTTCAAATTGATAAATAGTGTTTTGATTATTTTATACAGACACATCTTCCTATAATTCACAGCTTATACTCCAAATATTTCACCGTTATTTTCTCGATGTCTAAATCTTCCAGTTTTGGTTCTTTCTTGTCTGCAAAGATTCGTTTCAACTTTCTACCCAAACTTGCGAAGGACGCAGGAAGTTGAGCTACCAGTAATTACCCTACCATGCGCAGTTAACATGGGTGATTTAACAAGGACAACGTCTCTCTCTCTCTCTCTCTCTCTCTCTCTCTCTCTCTCTCTCTTATACGTACTTGCATGACCTAAAAGGAAACACGTAATTGGTTTAGATATCATGTGTGTCCTATTATTTATTCCTCCACAAAGGAATGGAACCGTAAACAAAGAAACAAAAAAACAGCAAGCAGTATTAAAAACAAAACGTTCAATTGTGGGAAATGCAGCCGCGTCAACGCCGAAATCTTTCCCACAGAAAGCACTTTTCAGGCAAATGGCCTATCAGTACGGGATACAAAAGAAAAATCCTGATTCAGGAATTTGATTTGCCCTAAATATCTGGCTGATGCGGAAACAAAAAAGAAAAATAGGAGTCAATTTCTGGCCAGGCGAAATCATTTTGTTGGAGTATGAAACTTCGACGAAGTCATTCCAATTGCCGGTGAAGGAAGAAAAAAAATGGGCTATAATTGTCAGTAGTTCGGAGTAAAATTAAATCATTCGAGTTAGACATGACCTCAAACGGAACATGAATGACAGGAGTAAGTCCCAAATGAAATAATCTGGTGCTAAAAATAAAATGCCCCCTTGTCATCACACTGAACCATTGTTTTTGGTGATGGATAGGTTTCTAATGATATGAGCTGTGTTACTGAGGTAGAGCCATAGAAATTTTTTATATCTTTTTAAAGCCACGTCAAAAAAGTGAAAACAAACGTATGGATTAGACGGGTGACTGAATACTTAGAGAAGTAATCATGCACATAAACAGGTTCAGAGCATGCTGGGAATCGTGAACTTGCTACAGTCAAAAACTGTAAAGAATAGACGCAAAACATGAATCCTCTTTAAAGCCCATCTGGTTTCCATGGACTTAATATTAACCAGTCATTTTCTTTAACGTTCCACCATTACTTCGGCAAAAAAGAACGGATAAGAGGACTCGAAGACCGCAAACCTCTGCTACAGCTGAGCATCCCACCCGAAAAATGGTCCCTTCTCCCGGGAACTTACATTGCCTCTTCCAAAATTTTATCACTTCTCACTAGGCTCGATGCACTCATTTGGTAGAATTTCGTAAAAATTCACTTATTAATTTTTGCATAATTTTGCTAACAAACGTGACAACAAACAGGCAACGGAACCTAACCAAAAACGGGCTGTAACTTCCCTGGAAATTTGCCTAATGAACCTTGAGGTGAAATGAGCCTATCTTCCAGCTGCGTTTGAAAGCTAAAAATGAACTGGAGGTTCATTATTAATAGTTAAAATTTACTAGTAAAATGTCGAGTCATTTTCCTTATTATTCACAAACATTATGCAACAAATATCGTTCAATGTCGAATGCCCTACACCCTGAGAATAACTTACACCCTAGGGGAATTATGACTGATAAGTGCATCTGACCCAGCCAGGATCCGAAGCTAGGTCTCTGGTTTATATATACAGATAAACAGTCGATTCTGACCTCTCGGCTATAAATACGAATAAAGTTCAACGGTACTTTTACTTACTATATTTAAACATAATAATACGATAGCCAGACAAGCTGATGAAAAGACCTAAGTTAATAAAAGTATGAAGTTAAAGACACGCGAAGATTTTCTGATTCATTGATCTATTAAAGTGACTTTGCTTCGGCTTTGGTCATCTACGCTGAAAGCAATTCAGGCTAAGCAAAAATAAATATATCTTAAGGGTTATATATGAAATGCAAACGATCACACCTTAAAAGCATGAAATTTTATATGTTTCATAAAGCATGATAAAAAGTTAATACAGTTGCATAACTTTAAGATAACTGAATCATTTATAACAAAAAATCTACCAGACTTAAAAAATAAATCCCTGGTCCTTCTAGGGACTTCAATCTGATAAAAATAAGAATGATATATTTTTGATATGGCTCATACGTTATTTGCACGAGTCTGAGGCATTACATAAGGCGAAGGATCATTAATGATCACAAAATAAGACAAAAGCAACAAATGCAACTGTGCAAGACTAGTTTAAAAAGCTGAAAGAGAGATGGGCAGAAAAAGTTTGAATCAATTTTATGCCGACAAGTAAAGTATCCCATTATCGATCTTCGTAACCAAGTATTTTGCAAATTCCCCAGATTACAGGTGAAGATTTGTGCGTATTTTGCCAAGAAAATATAAAGAATTATAAATGCAATGAATTTCAATGCATAATTGCATACTAAATATCAACTCTTTCTGTCCAGTCATCTTTTCTTGATAACTCACAGAAAGCTTTACATTTAGTAGGTAGATTAAAGCCAAAGTTTTTCGCTTATACAGTGAGTAAGTACAACAAATGCAAAAGGAACAACATTTTACTTTCAAATTAATTCTTTATTTCTACGAAGAAAACCAGTAATGGGAAGGTTAAAAACACATTTCATAGTGTTTCTTACCATAACCACTTAGATAGACGAAAAAATTTAATCTTTAAGTAACTTAAAGGTGACCTAGACTTCACTCTTCAAGGTTCTTTTATCAGAACTGTAGCAAAAGTATCGATTGTTGACTTACGGAATTGATATTAAGTGGAATTACAGTATTATTTGTCATATCCAGTACCGCCAAAATTTTTATCTTTTGATCACTGGATTGTTCTCCCTTGACTATTGATTTGTTTTTAACAAGCTCACCAATTAACAAAAAATGGATGTGTCAAAGCGTAACTTACTACCTGTGATGGCCATAATAACGGTTATCCTTTCATATTTAGTTGCGTGTTTAGGCTGGCGTGAATATCCATTTGAAATGTGAATTTCGTTAAATCACACTGATTGTTATTGCACCAATTAACATTAGGTAAAATTAAATATTTTTCAATGTAAATTCAGTCACACACACAAACGCATTCAAGGGTTGGGGGTCAGGGGAGCTTAATCTCATAAAGAATTCACTGATGCCTTGTTGACCCCAGAAGTGAAATGAAGGGTTAACTGAATCACTATCCCTGGGAAAATACATATGGGAAATACAAAGTAAAAACTAACACATGTATCATTATTACACACACACACACACACACATATATATATATATATATATATATATATATATATATATATATATATATATATATATATATATATATATATATATATATATATATATATATATATATATACATATATGTATATATATATATATATATATATATATATATATATATATATATATATATATATATATATATATATATATATATATATATATATATATATATATATATATATAAATATATATATATATATATATATATAAATATATATATATATATATATATATATATATATATATATATATATATATATATATATATATATATATTATTACTATATATATATAAATATATATATATATATATATATATATATATATATATATATATATATATATATATATAAATATATAAATATATATATATAACAGGGTATATATATAGATATATATACATAAGATACATATATATATAGAGATATATATCAGCCCATATATATATATATAGATAACAGGAAATTTTAGGATATAGGTGATATATATATATATATATATATGTTTTATATATATATATATATATATATATATATGATATATACATATATATATCTTTTATTTTTGGATATGGTACTGTAATCACTGTGTGTGTGTGTGTGTGTGTGTGTATGTGTGTGTATAAGATTGATAATGGCATATATATAATTTTTTTTTTCTAGAATGGTGTGCCTTTATGGCATCATATGTATCATCCTGCAAACCAAAAAGTTTTGATATATTTACTCTTCTATTTATCATGTGTTATGTGTATAATAATAATAATTGTTGAAATATCATATGTAGTGTTATGTCAGATCTCAAAAGAGATAGTGATTTAAATAACTTAACAGGGTAATTTAGGATTAATAATATCTTTCTTGATAATAGCATAGTAGCTGGAGAGAGAGATTCGAGTTTTAGACCACATGTGCCATCTGTCATCAGTTCAGATAACAGAGCACTTTATTTTGATTTATGCAATGACAGGTGGGAATAACAATTGCTGATCTGTTCTGGAAACCAACTCAGATTTTTTGTTTTGTGTTTAAAACATGCTGATCATGATTAGACCGTTGCAGTTTGTTTGATCCTATAAAGATTTCTGTAAAAGCTCTTTCCTCTACAAGAAGACGACGTCAATGATTTATTTTTGCGTTAAAGATATTGCTCTGATCAACGTATTATTCTGATCGCGGATTTGAGCTATATGCATGTGATTTTTGCTTGAATCATGTATGCACTTTTGAGAGTAAAAGCACATGTCTCGATTGATTATGTCATGTATTGCCCCGACTGCATTCAAAACATTTTGCTTCCTTCTTCTAGAATTTTCTCTTGTACCTCGTTCCCAAAATGCCTTAATGACATCATATGATTCCTTCATTTCCTACTGGAAACCAAAAATCTATTCATTCTGAATGAATAGATTTTTGGTGAGGGTAATGTGTCTAGTGGTATGATTTAAGCACAAATCAGATATTGCAATCCAAGCATTGATGGACTCTGGTGAAATAGATGAAGAGTTAGGAGAGGCACAAGAATTGATTAATGCAGCTGAGGAAGAATTTATAAATAAGCAGGAACAAAAGAAAGAGAAAAGTGATGCAGAGGTAGAGCTTAGACACATAGAAGCAGAAGAAAATTTATTAAGCTGAAGATGCAGGCTGAAAGAGAGAAAATGCAGGCAGGAAGAGAAAGAAAAGACAGAGAGAAAAGAGAAAGAAAAGAAAGAGAAGAATAAAAAGCAGCAGAATAAAAAAGAGAAAGAGCAAGAGAAGAAAGAGAAAGAGCCAGACATGAAAGGGAGATGGAGTTAATAAAAGCTCAATCCACATTATCTGTAACACTGTCTAACCCTACCCAAGGGAATTCAGACCCTATGTTTGATGCAGTAAGGGTGGTGAAGTTAATTCCAAAGGTTACAGAAGAAGCTTCACATGAGTTTTGTGATCACTTGGAAAAAGTGGCTTCAGGTATAGTATGGCAGGAAGATAATTGGTCAATCTTGTTACAGAGTGTTCTCATTGGTAAAGGAAGAAGTGCCTATTTAGCCTTATCAGCTGATCAGTGTAAAGAGTACAAAGTACTCAAACACAATGTGCTACAAGTTTAACAGCTGACCCCTGAATATTCCAATGAAAGATTCAGATCTTTGAGAAAGGATGAAAAGGTGACTCTTGGATTATGTCTACCAAGTAAGAAGATGTTTCAAACGATTGTTGGAGGCTGCTAAAGTTAAATCTATGGATGTCCTTCAGGAGTTAGTAGTCATAGAGCAATATCTTAGAGGAATTCCTCAATACATGAGAGCCTACTTAAGAGAGAAAGAGAGGTTAAGAAGCTTGACAAAGCAACTACATTGAGTGAAGATTATAACATATTTTGTAGCAAAAGAAATTATAATGCCAAGTACCAGTACCAACAAAGCACAGGTTTTAGGCCTCATCCAAATTCCAGGAACATTACAACTGGGAATCCTTCTAGTGGCAATGCCAGTACAAAATCAGGTAATACCCCTCAGCAATTGAATGTTAAATCCTCATCATCCAGTTTCTCAAGACAGATACAGGAGACTAATGTTGTCTGCCTCCAGTGTGGAAGAGTAGGACACTACAGTCAGGATTGTTATAAGACAAAACAGCAAACCAAGCTAGCTGGTCAAGTGTTTAAAGGTAACCAGGTGAAACAAACTATGAAGAGAAGTGTGGGGAAGATTGAGACAGTTGGGAAGACTGAGACTAAACAAGCAGAGTGTTTAGCAACCAGTGGAAATGCAACCTCAAGCAGTGAGTGGCTTACCTTACAGACCTTACAGTTCTTTTGGGTTGCCCTAGGTCCTTCAGTGTGAGGCACCTCTGATGTCTGCCAGAGAATTGCTAATGCATCTTCCATTCTTGGATGGTCTTGGATGCAGCTTAGATATTTGTCGAGCTTATTCTTAAACACGTCTACGCTCACTCCTGATATGTTCCTCAGATGAGCTGGTAACACACTGAATAGATGCTGCATTATCAATGCTGGTACTTAGTGGATTAATGTCTTGTGTGCTTTCCTTAATTTTCCTGGTATAGTTTGGGCACTATTACTCTACCTCTGCTTGCTCTTTCTGATATTTTTAGCTCCATGATGTTTTCGGTAATTCCTTCTATCTGTTTGCATGCCTGTATTATCATGTAGTGTTCTTTTCTCCTTTCAAGGCTATATAATTTTAAGAATTGTAGTCTTTCCCAGTAGTCAAGGTCCTTAACTTCTTCTGTTCTAGTTGTAAAGGACCTTTGTACACTCTCTATTTGTGCAATATCCTTTTGGTAGTGTGGGTACCATATTATATTGCAATATTCAAGTGGACTACGCACATATGTTTTATAGAGCATAATCATGTGTTCGGCTTTTCTTGTTTTGAAGTGCCAGAACAACATTTCCATTTTTGCTTTGTATTTTGCCAATAGTATTGCTATTTGATCATTGCATAACATATTCCTATTCTACATCACACCAACGTCTTTAACTGCTTCCTTATTTGTGATTGTCTCGTCATTAGGTTCCCTTTATGCATATAGCATTCCTTCTTTATCACCATAATTTATTGATTCAAATTTATCAGAGTTAAATACCATCCTATTTACCTCTGCCCATTCATATATTTTGTTTAGGTCTCTTTGTAACGAGTTCCTATCTGCATCACAAGTAATTTCTCTACTTATTCTTGTGTGATCGGCAAAACTTCTCACCACCGAGTCCTTAATATTACTGTCTGTGTATGCAATCATGATAACAAACAGCAATCCAGCTAACACCGTATCTTGTGGCACACCAGATATTACCTTAGCTTCATCCGATTTCTCATTATTTGCAATCACTATCTGTTTTCTGTTTTGCAAAAATTTTTTTATCCATCTTCCTACTTTGTCCACAGTATTATGTTTTCTAATTTTTTTTACTAATTTACTATGGTCTACCTTGTCAAAAGCTTTTGCAAAGTCTAGGTAAACCACATCTGTATCTTTTACATGTATCATATTTTTATATACAGTATGTTTTCATAGTGGACTAACAGTTGGGTTTGTGTATTTTTTTAGGGTACAAAACTATGTTGTCCTATATTAAACAAACTATTTTTCATTAAATGTTTCATTATATTTTCCTTCATTACCCTTTCATACACTTTCATAATATGTGATGTTAGACTCACAGGCCTATAATTACTTGCATCTAATCTTGATCCACTTTTGAAAATAGGGGTAATATATGCTAATTTATGTTCATCATAAATCTTGTCTGTATCTACACTTTATCTTAATAGTACTGCAAGCGGCTTTGCGATAGGATGAACTACTTTCTTTGACAAAATGGCAGGGACGCCTTCTGATCCGGCTGCTGATCCATTTTTAATTTCATTAATAGCCTGCACAATATCGGCTTCATTAATATCTATGTCCGATAAATATTCACTATTTTCATCTCTTATTTCTTTATCATTATCTTCATTATCAATTTTAGGTGTAAATTCTCTCTTATATCTTTCTGCTAATATGTTGCATATTTCCTTTTTTCATTCATTAATCGCCCTTCAATTCTTGAAGGCCTATTTCTACTCTTATTTTATTCATCTTTTTGCATATGAATAAAATATTTTGGGTCAATTTGCTTGATATTTTGTAGGGTCTTTTCTTCTAAGTTCTGTTTTTCATTTTTTTTGATTGCATAATCTTTTTGTTCTGCATTTTCTATTTACTTTTTAGTTCCATCACTTTCCATGCATTCTTTTCTTTTGCAAGACCTTTTTCCACTTTCTGATTTTCTGGAACAAGATCCTTCTGTCTCTTGGTATGCATGACTGATGTTTACTTTTCTTCTTCGGTATATATTTTTCCACTATTTTCTAAATATTTTATATAATATATCCGTATTTACCTGTATATCATCACTTACGAATATGTTTTCCCATTCTTTGTTTAATTCTTCATTTATTTCCCACCATTTTATATTCTTACTATAGAAATTGTATTTTCCATAACCTTCCACTTTTTCATCTCTTGCTTATCTCTGTTTTCACTTGCTTTGGAATGGAATGTTAACTCTATGACATTATGGTCTGAAATACTCGTATTATACACTATTATTTCTTTAACATAATTAACCTTGTTCACAAATAGTAGGTCTAAAATATTATCCTTTCTTGTTGGCAAATGATTTGTTTGATGAATGTTATGTTCTAGTAGCATGTCTAATAGCTTTTCAAATTGCCTCTTATCTTCTGTGTTACTATTACTCTCTTTTTTACATGTATAAATACAACTGCAACCTCCTATTTGTTCTTTCCAATCTACAAAAGGAAAGTAAAAGTCTCTGGATAGAAGTATAGTCCAGTCTTTGTGATTTCTACATATATTATCCAATTTCTCTGTTATTATGTCAAATTCTTTAGTATTAGCGGGTCTGTATATTACGATGTTCACTAATTTTTCAGATTCAAATTCTACGGCTAATAATTCACATTCTGTGTTACCATATTTCTCGTAGATTTTTCCTTGATTTACGTCTCTCCCATATATCGCAGTTCCCCCTTGATTCCTATTTTTTCTATCTGATCTATAAGTTTGGAAACCCTTTATCTGATCATCATTACTAGTCCCTTGGGAATACCAGGTTTCACTTATATTCATTATATCTATTTTTTTTCAGTTTGGGTTAGTTCTTCTAAGAACTCTATTTTTCTTTTTGAGTTACTTGAAATAAACCCTGCACATTCATCACTATGATGGTTTGTGTGTTATCCCCATTATCTAGTATGAATAATAATAAAGATTTTCCCATGTCTCTTTTCTGTTCTGACATGTTGTCCTTTTCTTCATTTCCAGAAATTCGGACATTAAAAAAATCCAACTTTTCCAGTATATTTGATCTTCCATCTTCATATTTATTCATTTTATGTTTGTATCTGCATTTATCTCCATATCTGCATCATCCCCTGGCATCATAGATACATTGCTTGTTCCTTGCACTGTAACTAGGTGCTGATGCCTCATATCGCGATGCTGACATTTCATAACATGGTGTTGGCTTGCTTTTTTCCTTCATCTCATGATTCTTTGTTCCTTTCTTTATTTGCTTCATTTTTACTTTGACTTTTAATATGTATTTGATTTTGATTTTTGTTCTTAATGGCTACAGGATACACATATCATTGATTTTTTGTTGAACCTACATCCTTTACTTTTTCAGAGTTTTTACATATTTTTGGATGTAGATCGCTGCATTCATCCTCATAGCTGTCTAGATATGCACATTTGCCATAAATCTCATAATTATGACATATCTTGGGATGCTTGTAGTAACATCTTTCACCGAATCTGCAATTCCATCTTTTCAAAAGGGTGCAGACTGTGTCTTTCTTTTTTTTTTTCTTGCCCTTTCCCATCAGTATGAAGGTCAGGGTACAACTTCTTTGGGATTTTATTTTGGGTTATCATGTCATAATTTATTTCCTCATATGTATGCTACTGTATTGCCTCATATGTAGAATCTGAGTTTCTCTGCATCCATACTCTTATACTGTTCTTTGTTTTCATTATTTTTTTTCTATCTCTTCAATCTTATTTTCTTCTTCTTTTCCATTTTCCTCTTCTTCCTCTTACTCATCTTCTTTATCCTCTACTATTTGCAAATTAAGTCTTGATTTAATAACATTGTCTATCCATACTAGACATGTTGAGCAAAATACTCTTGTGTCCTTATTTTTATTTTGCTGGATTTCTGCACATGTAGGATGAGTAGGTACGTGGTGTGCATAGCATTTCATGATCAGGTTTTGTGGATTTACAATGCTATACTGCAAATTACATAGATTACATGTTTAAGGCATTCATTTTCCTATTGCATCAATCAGTATATTCACTATATTCACCTTATTCATTTTCTTTGTTGGAATGTGTTGAGTGATGTAAATTTTCTTTATAAGTCTCTTAATCACTTGAAATTTCTTTCTTTCAATTATTTTCATAATGTTTTCTGCAGACTTGCTCCAGTTTGAAGGATCACATCCTTTCAATATGTCTGTGAATATTTTTGCATCTTTTTGATTGGAGTTGTTGTTGATCTCAACAATAAGAAACCCTATCTCCCTGTTTGCCAAGTCATCATATTGGTAATCTGCAAGGCAAGCAAAGTTCCTCCATCTTCTTACCATTGTTGTTGCTAGACACTTCCATGATGTTCAATTTTTAATAATTCACTCGAAATAACAACTTAGTCGACACTTTATCGTGCTATTCTGACATTAATCTAATCACCCACAGTTCACGAACACTTCTAGCTATAGGTCATTCACTAATTTTATGTTATACGTATGATATCGGGTTGATTAATCAGACCAAGAATGAATATGTCTCTCTGAGAGAATGCCACATGGAAGAGCAGCTTAGAGGCTTTTAAGCCATATATCTATGAAGGTATGGCGCCAACTCAAGGAGGGAGTGTGCAGGTACCAGTCAAGGTATTAAGTGATACTGGGAGTAACCATAGTGTGGTAGTTCGTGGTGCTCTCCCACAGTTGGAGAAGAATCTCACCGAAGATTCAGTTATTTTGAAGGGTATAGGAGGAGAAGAGGTAACTCCTATATGCTGCTTGCACCTGTCCTGTGAATTGGTGGCAAAGAATGTTGATTTTGCTGTAAAGTACTCACTAACTTTTGAAGGTGTGCATATTTTACTAGATAATGAAGCTGGTGGTGTACCATTTGTTCCATGTCCTATAGTGACAAACAAACCATTGAGGATTAGTCCTACAGTAGATTTAGAGAAGAAAAAAAAAACACCTATTTCCAAGTTGTGTAACTACCAGGAGTATGAAGAGAACTGCATCTGCAAGTGAAAAGACTGAGGATTTAACTGCACCAGAAGGATCAAGTGAAGGATCTTTGAGCTTAGAAGAGCTGTTCCAGGAAAGTGAAGTTTACCCTAATGTTAGTAATGAAGAGATTTCCCAAGAAGACGAGGATCCTGTTGTTGCTGAAAAGACTCAGAGTAGTCAGAGTGTTCTTGAAGATAGATACTGAGAGTTCAGCCCTTGAAGTTGGTCAAGTGACTAGAAGAAGCTAATGGAACTGCAGAAGAAGGATACAACGTTAGCTGATTTGTTCTTCAGAGTTGTTGATCAAGAAGAGATGCAACAAACTCCTACCTGTTATTATCTAAAGGAAGGATTGCTAATGAGGAAGCATCGACCTGATGATATACCAGGAAATGCTGAATGGGGTGAATATAATCAAATTTTGATTCCATATTCATTGAGGAAGCAAGTAGTAGCAATAGCGCACAAGTCTGGGCATATGGGAGTCAGGAAGACTGTTGAGAAGATTAATTAAGTATTTTTTCTGGCCTGGACTTCACAAGGATGTTAGCAGGTTTTTCAAAAAGTGTCATACATGCCAGATAGTTGGAAAACTGGATGAAACCATTCAAAAAGGCCCCTACAACCTATAGAAGTTAGAGGAGAACCCTTTTGCAAGGTGATTATAGATGTGGTTGGGCCGCTTCCGAAAACAAAGAAATGGAATGAACATCTGTTAACATTAATGTGTCCAGTAACAAGGTATCCTGAGGTGATTCCTGTAAGAAGTATAAGTGCGAAGGTAATTGCTGAGAAGTTGGTGGAGCTTTTCTCCAAGTTTGGAATACCAGAGATTGTGCAAAGTGATAGAGGAATGAACTTGTTAGGAGTGAAACAATAGTTATTAACTGCTTATCGCCCAGGGACTCAAGGAGCCTTGGAACGGTTCCACCAGACATTGAAAAGTATGTTAAATAAGTACTGTAATGAATCAGGAAGAGAATGGGATGCTGGTTTACTTTTGATGTTGTTTGAAGTAAGGAATGCTTATCAAGAAAGTATGGGATGTTCACCAAATGAAATGATTTTTGGTCGAAACATGAGAGGTTCATTGAAGATTCTTGCAGAGAATTGGGAAGAAAATCAAAAGGAAATCCATGGAGAATATGTGAAGAACTTGAGGAGAAGTTTAAGAGAAATTAGAAAATTCTCTTCATCAAATTTGAAAATAAGTCAAGAGAAAATGAAAAGAAAATGTAATGCCAAGGTTAAGCTAAGAAGTTTTAGTGTAGGACAGCAAGTTCTAGTGTTCTTACCAGTGAAAAGATTTCCCCTTACCAATAAGCTTCAAGGTCCTTATAGGGGTAATAGAGGTTTTATGTGATCAAACTTATGTGATTGAAACACCAGAAAGAAGGAAACGACAGAGGAAGATACATATGAATCTTTTGAAACCTTACTTCTCAGAGACTAAAACAGTTTCAATACCACAGACTACTTCATCTACAGAGGACGATGATGGCTATGAATTGGGAGCTGAAAGCAAGATGAACAATTTTTCAATATTGGAAAATTTGGAGGATAAACTAAAACATCTGAGTGTTGAGCAAAGTAGTGAATTAAGTGAAGTGATTCAAAGTTTCCCCCGAAATTTTTGCAGATGTACCTAGGCTTACCGATCTGACAAAGCATGAGATAAAGATCAGAGAAGATGGAATACCTTTTAAACAGAGAGCATATCGCTCATCACCTTATCGTCGAGATGTTTTGAAGAAAAAAGTTGAATATTTGTTGCAGCATGGATTAGCAGAACCCAGTTCAAGTCATTATAGTTCTCCTTGTGTGTTAGTGAATGAACCAGATGGCTCATTTAGGATGTGCACTGATTATAGGAAACTAAATTCCATCAGTGTGGCTGACAATTATCCCTTGCCTCTTATTGATCAAATACTTGATAATATTGGGCAAGCCAAATTTGTTTCCAAGATAGACTTGTTGAAAGAATATTATCAGATTCCCTTAGATGAGAATGCTAAGTTGCTGTCAGCTTTCATTACTCCGTTTAGACTGCATCCATACACTGTTTTGCCATTTGGTCTGATGAATGCACCTGCAACATTCCAACTGCTAGGATCCATAGAAGGAGTTGGTGTAGACCTTGTTGACATTGCGATTTATTCTAATACATGGGAAGAACATCTGAAGATTTTTAAGGAAAGTGTTCAATAAATTACGGGAAGCAGACAATCTACGGGAAGCAGGACTAACAATCAACATACCAAAAAGTGAGTTTGGAAAGGCAACTCTTCAGTATCTGGGATTTGAAGTAGGAAAAGGCCTTCTCTCTCCTGTTGATGCTAATGTAAAAGGTATCTGTAAGGCTACCTCCCCTACTACGAGGAAACAGCTGCAAAGATTTTTGGGCATGGCTGGATTTTATTGCTGATTCTGTCCAAATTTCTCAGCTGTAGTAGGTCCCTTAACTGACTTAACCAGTCCGAAGACAAAGTTTGTTTGGACTATAGAATGTCAAGAATCATTTGAGAAGGTTAAAGCTCTTTTAACTTCAAGACCAATGCTTCAAGCTCAAGACTTCAATTAAAAGTTTGTGATACAAGTTGATGCATCTGACTGAGGAACTGGAACTGTTCTGCTTCAAGAAGATGGCAACAGTATTCTGCATCCAGTGAGTTTCATGTCTGAAAAAGCACCAGAAAACTTACTCAGCAATCAAAAAAGAAATGTTAGCATTAATCACAGAATTGAAAAAGTTTAAAGATTATGTGAACTGGCCTAGGAATGAAGAAATTTTAGTGTCGTCTGACAACAACCCTATCTCATTCATCAATAACATGAAAAATAACAATCAGAGACCTGACAAGGTGGTTTTTATGCCTGCAACTGCATAATGTAAAAGTGAAACACATTTCGGGAAAAGATAATGTCGTAGCAGATTATTTATCCCGTTGTGAATCATTGGATTCAAACCCAGGTTAACTAATCTTCTAGGGAGAGGAATTTCTAGTTGTTGCCTTGTAATATGTGTATCATCCTATAGTTTTGATATATTTACTCTCCTATTTATCAAGTGTTATGTGTATAATAATAACAATAATAATAATTGTTGAAATATCGTATGTAGTGTTATGTCAGATGTCAAAAGAGTTAGTGATTTAGATAACTTAACAGGGTAATTTAGAATTAATAATATCTTTCCTGATAATAGCATAGTAGCGGGAGAGAGAGATTCGAGTTTTAGACCAGATGTGCCATCTGTCATATGTTCAGATAAGAGAGCACTTTGTTTTGGGTTATGCGATGACAGGTGGGAATAACAATTGCTGATCCGATCTGGAAACCAACTCGGGTTTTTTATTTTGTTTTTAAAACATGCCGGTCACAATTAGACAGTTGCAGTTTGTTTTATCGTGTAAAGATTTCTGTAAAAACTTTGTCTCATACGAGAAGAAGACAAATGATTTTGCAAAGTTACATACATTGGTCTGACCACGTATTGTTCTGATCGCATCCCATGTGATTTTTTTTTCTTGTTCAAATCATGTGTGCCCTTTTGAGAGTAAAAGCACATGTCTCTATCGATTACATCATGTATTGTCCCGATTGCATTCAGAACGTTTTGCTTCCTTCTTCTAGAATTTTCTCTTGTATCTCATTCCCAAAATGCCTTAAAGACATCATATGATTCCTTCATTTCTTGCTGGAATCCGAAAATCTATTCATTCTGATTAGAGAGACCATTCATATTGGTTACCAGTCCTCTCTCTCTCTCTCTCTCTCTCTCTCTCTCTCTCTCTCTCTCTCTCTCTCTCATCTTATTCTCTTCAAAAGAAAGAAATTATTAATATAAAGTGTTAGTGTGGTCACTGGTGTTAATCTTAGCTTTTGAGATCTGAACATAAGAAAAGTGGTAACGGTGTCTGACAAAAAGTGTGTTTTGTGAATTTAAAGCAGCTGTGTGATTTTGCAAAGGTTTCCACACGCTTGTGTAAGGTAAAGTGAATTTTTATTTATTATCACCATGGTATATTAAGGTATATTGAGAGAATTTTTCCTTGGTAAAATTATTATTGCTAATCTTTTGTATAATTTTGTGTGTTATTGGGTTTGCAACCTCTTAATTTTTCACATTTTATATATTCATCATTTAACATTTATTTACTTAGTATTTTGAATATTTGTTGATAACTTAACATTGCAGACTTGATTTAATTTTCACATATCAAGATTTTCTTTTCAAATCTTGAGTAATTCTGGATAGTTTAAATTTTGCCTGATTAATTTAATTTCTTGATAAATTAAAGTATTTGTGATTTTGTTTTGTTTAATAATTCAGTTCAAGAATTAATTAAATTTTTATGTTGTTATCAAGTAATAGTAAGTTTTAAGATTGTAAATTCTAATGATAAATTTTGAATTTAAAAATAAATTTTTGCATTTAAAGTTTTTTTAAAACAGTTTCATTTATAGACCACCAGTGAATAGGATTAATTGTGTGCATAAGGCAAAGTGATAAAAATGTTTTCTTCCTTTAGTTTTGCTGAAGTGAATTAAGACTAGGGAAATAGTTAAAGTTGTTTGATGGAGTAATGCCCTTTTACTCTAGTATATTTCTTATTTACTCATCGATATCTCACACTTGTTTTGATAAACATTGATTTTTCACACTATTAATGAGCTTTTTAGAGTAATCAGTCGTAATTTTTATTGTTAAGAGAGTTCAGGTATCTGGCTGAGGTGAGCTAAATTTTTTTTAAATCTGTGATTAGTTGTATTACATATATATATATAGGTACTTGGAACACATCATATTGTCATGATGTGATCCAAGTACCTGGTTATTACAAGGCTAGTATACATATATATATATATATATATATATATATATATATATATATATATATATATATATATATATATATATATATATATATATATATATATATATATATATATAGAATCTACTGGTCGCTTTTACCAGATCCATATGTAATTCTAATAGCCACAATGCCTCTTAACTTCTCGATTTCTTCACAATTTTGGATATGTTGTAACTATATATATATGACATATAAACACAAGAAATATGAAGAGACTTGTATATTTATCGCGAGATAACCGGGCCACCTTAATTACAAGGAGGTCACGTTGCCGACCTTCTCGTTCGGCAACGTGACCTCCTTGTGGTTAAGGTGGCCTGGGCGTCTCCCGCGACCGGCAAAATCACAAGTCTCTTCAATTTCTTGTGTTTGGATGTCACGGCTTCGTAGTTACAAGCATATCCAAAAAGCGACGAAGAATTGAGAAGTTAAGAGGGCATTGTATATATTAGAATTATATATATATATATATATATATATATATATATATATATATATATATATATATATATATATATATATATATATATATATATATATATGTATATATATATATATGTATGTATATATATATATATATATATATATATATATATATATATATATATATATATATATATATATATATATATATATATGTATATATAAACTATACATATACATATTTATATGTGCATGCATACATGTGCGTGTGTATGCATATTGTGTGGATATGTAAAATTGCCATCCCTTTCATTTTATTACTGAGGTCAATAAGGACACAGGGAATTCTCCAGGAATCTACGGCTCCCCGACACCAAACCCATCTATGAGTGTCTGTGGATGTGCTCATGTGTAGTAAAAAAAATATTTATTTTTACCAATTGTTAATTAGTGCAATGAAAATAACAACGAATAACGAAATGCATATTTCAAAAGTATGTTCACGCCAGCCGAAATATACAACTAAATACGAAAGGATAAATGTTATTATGGTCATTTATGGTATACAATACATCCATCTCTTGTTAAGTGGCAAACTTGTTAAAAAAAATAGTAACCATAATAAAAAAATGTCATTTCATATACAGTTCACTATAAATTGGAAAAAGCTGATGTCTGAGGGGATATATAATTGATAAATGGTTCGTCATCGGTGGGATTCGAACCGCTGCCTGGTTTACAAACAACGATAGACTGTGATATTGACCACTGAGAGCCACTGGTCAAGGTCACTGTCATTATGTGCTGTTAAACCAATATAGCGGTTCTAATTTATATATAACGAACCATACTACCAATAATATCCTTATATTAGATTTATACAGAAAATTTGATATTATCTAATATATATATATATATATATATATATATATATATATATATATATATATATATATATATATATATATATATATATAAATGGACGTATGTGTGAGTCAGTGTGTGTGTATGTTCCACATACACTCTGAAACATATTTTTCAACCAATACTTATATTATCATCTGGGGAAGAACATGTGCAAAGACTCATAAGACATCACTTGCATCAAAGAAATGGGAAGTGGGTGTTAAGGGAGGAAATAAATATATACCTATATATATTTCTTTATATATATATATATATATATATATATATATATATATATATATATATATATATATATATATGTTGGAATGTGTGTGTGTGTGTGTGTGTGTGTGTGTACATCCATTTATATATATGTATATATATGAAATTTTT
>NC_089752.1:88895879-88905879 GCF_040412425.1 Macrobrachium rosenbergii
AGCTACTAGTAGGAGCTACTAGTAACAAAAAACAGTACTAACAAACACTTACTGCTAGTATTAAGGAAAACTGTTGCACTTACCTGATACTCATTCATTATGACTTTGTTTTGTTGTTTTGACGACTTGGACTCGTTTTTTGCTATTAATGCCTACTAGTAGGAACAAGTAGCAAGTAGCAGTCATACACAAACACCCAAACTGAGCATGCATTATTACACTATGTTGTTTTTGTACCTGTACACACACACACACATGTATATATATATATATATATATATATATATATATATATATATATATATATATATATATATATATATATATATATATATATATATATATATATTGTTGAACTGGACTTGCGTGTTGCTATCGTTAAGTAGGAGTGGTTTTTAGGTAGGCTACAATTCTGTTAAGAAATGATTTGTTTGTATATGTATATGTGTATGTATATGTATATGTATATATATATATGTATATATATATATATATATATATATATATATATATATATATATATATATATATATGTATGTATATATATATATATATATATATATATATACATATATATATATATATATATATATATATATATATATATATATATATATACATATATATATATATGTATATATATATATATATATATGTTTATATATATATATATATATATATATATATATATATATATATATATATATATATATATATATATATATATATATACATGAATAATTTTTGTTTATATATATATATATACAGACTTGTTTGTAGCCAACTGAAACCACTTCTGTCTAACGATAACAACTCACGTCAGTTCAACGATACACAGTATAGTTTTCCTAAATGTTTTATTCAAAAGGCTCCATTTTTTTAACGACTTTCCAAAGTTATACATCCTTCTGAAAGTGTTCTTGACCCAGATATCATATTCATTGTAGGCGAAAGTTAAAAATAAAAAAAATTACCCTTTTAGCTCTAAAAAGGAAAGCTGAACTTCATTTCTCTTCAGTGAAGATGAACCTGGCTTGTAAATTTGCATTTTTTCGGCAACTGTATATCTAAATAACTTTTTAACGGCGTTCAGTAATGAATGTATATACGGCTATTCGATGAATATTGAGACGAATGAAGTATGGAACTTCTTACAGCCCTGAGAATTGATTTTAGTATCTTTATACTATTTCGGTATTTTTCTTATGATGAAAAACAAATAAAAAGATGCATAAGTTTCTGATCATATCTGGGACAGTTGATAAATCACCAAGCTAGGGTATTTCACGCAGAGTTATTAACGCGTTCGTGGATGAATAAAGGATGTATTCACAAAGACAAATTACCGAAAAATGTATGAAGTAGTCTCCAGGATAAGAGAAGAAATTTGAGCTGATGTGTAAATGGCTTAATGAAACTTGTATAACTCATTTAGCATGGTGAAAAAATACTACTGAGACTGGTAAAACATGACTGCAAATAGACATTATTACGAATTTATGAAAGCAAACACAAAAGCTTGATGGGAATTAGTATGAAAAACTGCGTGAGGCTGCCTTAGCAAGTGGTAATTAGAAATAATATTTAAAATGATACTAGATTTGACAGCAATTTAATTCACCAGATGAAAGAAGATGGAAGATGGAAACTCATTTGCGTGAAAGGATTCTGGCACTAGTCCCTATTCATGGTCATAGGGTAGCGATGCAGAAATAGTGTGGAATGGCAACAAAAACATGAAAGCGTCCAAAGCTTTCATGTATGGGAGCAACAGTAGTATGACAACGAAGAATGAACAGGAAGACTTACCACAAAGGTTGCATTTTTACCACATGCATGAGAATGTAATGAATGTGTTGTTGACTCATGTAAAAACGAAAGGGATGTGGGAAACCGAACATGTAATGAAGTTGTATTAATCATATGTGCTTGGTAGTTAAGAAGACATTTAAAAACACCTAGACTGTGTAATGGCAGACTTTCTATAAATAAGCACTTAATATCTAAGAGGTCTGAGAACATATTAGAGATGGAAGTGGATTGAACCAAATATTCCGGTAACACCTGATGATATTTTGTTGCAGGGAGAGAGTTCATCCTTCCAGACTTGGTAGTTAAAGGAGGAATTCAATATATTTTGTATTCTATCTCATTTGTGTTGGATGCACAAATAAACATTTACACATAAACTAATAAGAGTGAATCTGAATCATATCAAATGCTTTTACGCGGATATTGAGAGGCCATGCTGGCTGCACACAGACTGGATGGTTGGCAAAGTGGTTTTAGTAATGAAATGAGAACTTCTGACGTAAGAACCTTTACTTAAAAAGACCTGGGAGTGAAATCGCATGTATGGACTTGGAAAAAGCAAGTTATCGTTAGTCTAGAGAAATGGAGGTTTATAATACAACAGATTATGAGTATTTCGAAGTTGCCAATACAATACACAAGAGCAATTCACAACCTTTGCGAACATATTAAAGGCAAATAGTAAAGACTTGCTTTGAAAACGACGGTGGTTTGAGGTCATGAAATGTATTAGATCGAGCCTTCTACACCATCATTTTTTTTATCACGTTCTTAGATAAATGGTAGGAAGAAAGCCACTTATGAAAAAAGAATATCCAGCCTACTTGATTTTATAACTTAGTGCCTAGTGATTGTAAGAATTTCAGAGGATCTGCAATAATCTTTGTAAATTGAAATGAGATCCTTACACCGAACAGTATAAAAGGAAAGAAAGAACAAAAGGTATTTTTCTAACTAGAAAATTAAGGGAAATGAACAACTTTCTGGAAGGTCAAGCTCAGTGCTGTTGTAGGAATTTCAGATGCCTGCTAATGAAACGATTGTAAACTGGACATGAGTCATAAAAATAAATGATTTAATACTCTTGCCCTACTATATCCATTCAAGAGATATATACGTATTGCTGAACAGAATATACATATTACGGCTTAAGACGCTGAGTCTTGGACACTGAACTTACAAGTGTGTTTATATATCATATCACGTAGAGGTGCTGCGATAGTGGACTGATTGAAAAACTGCGACTGCTGGGGAAAACTGATGTTGCCGGTTTTGTGTTTTTTTTTTTTTTTTTTTTTTTGTAGACTATGGAGTGGCCACTTGTCAGAAAACATGGTTAGGTATTCCCTGAGTCAGATTCAGTTTTCTGAACAGCGAATAAAGTAAGAGAGTAGGCTGGGGACGACGACAGGTCAACATTCAAGTTTAACTGATTGCCAGGATGATGAAGAGAAAGGATAGAGTGTGTGAATGTATTATAACTATGAGTTTGGACAAGTATTTTTTTTCAAGTCAGCAGCAAAGACAATTGTTTCATAATTATTTCTTCAAATGATCACACTTACTCATTCTCAGTAGTGGATCGTACTGTACACTCACGGAAGACCCGAGAAAACAGTATACAAAAATAAATGTTAGTTACGTTTACTCATTAAGTACGGGGGAAATCAAGTCGAGCATAGTAGGTAAGTATTCTACAATAACGTAGATTTTTTTTCCCCACTCTCCAAGTGTGCTAGTTTGTGAATGGCCTTGGAAACAGACAACGAAACTGAAGTTAAAAAAATATAAATCAGAGATGTCTTTGTGCACCTCTTGCTCTGCTTTGAGCGACGAAGACAACATTTAATTTTCGTTCCGACTATGAAAAGAATTATATTTTTGCCAGGGGAGAGGGACCCGTAAAATTACAAATTCTGTTGGATAAAGAATTAAAATGAAAGTGAGACATGACATACCACAAGCTAATGATAAAGCCTTATAGCAATGGGTTAAAAGAAGGGTGGTATATTGAATATTCTTCATCACTGGAACTGCAGCAACAATTCACGGTAGGAAAACTCGCAGGAAAGATGAAAGGAAAATTCGAAGACCCTGAGCTTTCGTCTATTTTTCAAGACATGATCACAGTTACTGTTGTTATGATCATGCCTTGAAAATAAGACGAAAGCTCAGGGTCTTCGAATTTTCCTTTCACATTTCTTGCGAGCGCTTCTGTATATTTATATGCCACGGACCATTGTGGTACTAGATGGGTAGGAAAACGTTGTAATGGGGATCGTTTGATGCCAAATATAACTTTGGCTTCAGCCGAAGAGAAAGATAAAAACTGATTTTATAAGTTTCACTGAAAATACACAATTTTTACTTAATTAATTGTAATAGTTGATATGATATTGCAACACTTTCCACAGTGCATTGTAGTGACACATTTATTGCATCTACAGCAGAATAACTGTTCAAATATCTTTCAGGTGCGTGAGAAACATTTAGTGTCGGTACCAGATTATTCATACGAGTATCCTTGTAGTTTCTATATTTTCACTTATTAATGAAATGGACACTTACTAATATAAAATAAAATTTACAAAATTTAAAAAGCTATGATGATTTCTTTCGTTAGACCTTAGGAATAGTAATTTTGCTGTAATGCAGCTGCTGATTCTTAATATGTGCTTTATTTCCATTTTAATGTTTAACCGCTATTTGCAGACTAGTAGCATAAACATTTAAATATTAAGCTGTATTCTTACTAAACATCTATTGGTCACGGTTTTCATTTCTGAAATATTTCAGATAGATTAGAATGGATACGTTCAACTATGCAATAGTATTTTACAAAGCGATTTTCAATCAGTGCAATTACCAACCAAAATAAAGATATCCTTTGCATATATGCTATGCTATTTTCCCCGTTTGAAGCAATTGCTTCAAGGCAGTGGGGAGGGGGGATTTCAGCTGAAGGTATCTTGTAAAATCTGTTGTCTATGAAGCACGTCTGCTCATAGAAATATTGATCTATTCTACACTTTCTTTAAAATAAATTCGAAGATAGGAAACTGTGATACATTGGAGAGTAAACCTTCTTCATAATAATCCAAGACTTTATTGGTACAAGTCAAATATACAGTAGAGCCATGAACGTAAGCTAATGCTCCAAACTCCAAAGGAATACTGCCCTTTAGGTTTAACAGTAAGGTTTAACTTTATGTAAGATAATTATCATAACAGCTATTTACATAAATAAATAGTTAGGTAGTAAAGGATGCTAAACAATTATATGTTAAACTGCTTAACGAGCAACAACTCGTTACATCTCCCCTTCTTCCAAAAGAAGTTTGCATGTACAGTAAATTAGTTTAATAATCAATAAAATAAATATATATATAAGTACAAATGCTGAAAACAGTCATTAATATACAAATAAACTTTAATGTACATGTACTATCAATAATCATCTATGCCATAACGTTTAGGTTTACTCTTGAAGCGTGTTGAACGTCTATTTTGGATTTCAGGCTCGGATGTCTTATGAACATCGTCCTCCAAATAGGCTTCTTTAACGGCAAGTGGCTCACAGGCATCTTCGCTTCTCAGCTCAGGTTTACTCTTTTCTTTCTGTTGTGGACTGCAGCTCCGTATCAAACTCTGCTCTTGTAAGATCTGTTCCAGATCATTATCGTCCAATTGCTCGTCAGTATCAACCTCAGTGTTCTCCAAGTCATCCGAACATCTCTCTCCTGTAGCCAATAACTGCCGTCGATTTCTTCTATACTCTCTATTTCCCACCTTGACTTTGTAAGATCTAGGAGCGACTTCTCCCATGCAAAGCGCAGGAGTCCATATCTTACTACCTGGTAGTTTGAGTCGTACCACCTCTCCTGCGGGTATAGGCTTCAATGCAAATGTCCCTCTGTTATAGTAATGGGCCTGCTTGTCCTTTTTTTCCAAGATAACTAAAGAATCTTGCTGTGTAGGATATCTAGGCTTTAGTAATGATGACATGCAGGGCATGATAGTTTTACAACGTTTACCCATAAGTCTTTGGGCTGGGCTAGTCAACATGCCTTCTGTTGCCGTGTTATTCCAATTAAGTAAAGCCAAAAACTCTGATTCTCCAGTCAGTTTATACTTTGTGAAAATTTTCTTTACTATTTTCACGGCATTCTCAGCCTTTCCATTTGATTGTGCATACCTTGGACTAGAAGTAATGTGTTCAAAAGACCATGTCTTTACAAAAGAACGGAATTCTGGTGTGATAAACTGTGGCCCATTATCTGTTACTAACTGGTCCGGTATTCCATGGCGAGAAAATATAATTTGTAGTTCTCTAACGATGGCAGTAGATGTCGTATTATTTACTCTTGATACTTCAAGAAAACTGCTAAAATAATCAGCTACTATAAGGAGTATCCGATTATCAATATAACATGGATCTGCTCCCACTTTTGACCATGGACGAAGGGCAAACTCATGACTTTTCATCGGTTCTTTAGGAGGAAGGTCTCTAATTGACAAACAAGCATCACACTGCTGAACCAATGCTTTCAGATCCGAGGACATTCCTGGCCAGAACAGCGCTTCTCTCATCCTTCTTAGACAACCCTCCACTCCAATGTGTCCTTGATGTGCAATGTCTAACATCTGTTTCCTGAGACTCTTAGGAACAATTAAACGATTTCCTTTGAACACTAAACCATCTTCAGTATGCAGTTCATCTCTATAATTATAAAAAACTCTAGCACACTCAGGAGCTTTATTTCTAGCATCTGGCCATCCTTCTCTGATAATTTTTGCAACTGCTTGAAGATTACTGTCACTTCCACTGTGAGCTTTTATCTCTTGCAATCTGTCATCTGTGATCATCAAGGTATCTCTGATCAGTGTTGTAGCCTCATTTTTACAGTTTCAAGATAATTTACAAATACAGAATTTTCAGAGCAATTAGGCAAGAACGCACGGCTTAATGTGTCAGCAATGTACATGTGTTTTCCTTGACATACTTAACCTCCAAAGCATAATACTGCAGATGTAGCAACATCCTCTGAAGCCTAGCTGGGGCTGCTGCTAACGGTTTTTCTTGAAAAATTAACTCCAGTGGTTGGTGGTCAGAATGCACCGTGACCTTGTCCTGTCCATATACATAATGGTGAAACCTTTCACATGCAAAAACAATAGCTAGACATTCCTTTTCAATTTGTGCATAACGCTGCTCTGCCTCTGACAAACTTCTGGATGCAAAAGCCACGGGCTGGCCATTCTGCAAAAAGGGCTGCTCCAACTCCATACTGGGATGCATCACACTGAATAGTAACCTCTGAAATTAAACTATAATAACGTAGAACAGGTGTTTTGCTGGCTGCCTCTTTAACAGCTTTGAAAGCTTTTTCTTGAACATCCTGCCACACAAATTCAGAGTTCTTGTGCAGAAGATCCCTCAGAGGAGCGGTCAGTTCAGCTAATTTAGGCAGAAATTTAGCTAGGTATTGCACCATTCCAAGAAATCTTCGTACCCCTGCAACATCTTTAGGTGCTGGCATCTCCACTAAAGCTTTCACTTTCTCAGGTCCTGGTTTTAATCCTTTGTTTGTTGCTACATGACCCATAAATGAAACTTCAGTTTGTCTCAATTGGAGTTTATCAGTTCCCAGTACCACGTTTCGCTCTTCACAGCGCCTGATAAAGGACTGAAGATTTCTATCATGATCATTTGTAGCCTCTATGTCAGTAGCTCCTTTTCCATACACGAAAAAGTCGTCTGCAATTACCTCAATTCCCTCAAGTCCCTCAATCAGCTGATGCATACAACGCTGAAAAACTTCCGGTGCCGAGCATATTCCAAATGGCATTCTCAGCCAGCGGTAACGTCCAAATGGAGTATTAAAAGTTGTTAAGTACGAGCTCTCCTCTTCCAAAGGCACATGCCAAAAAACCGTGTTTCACATCCAAGACTGTGAACACACGAGCTCCTGCAAGACGAGAGGCAATGTCTTCCAGTGTTGGTAATTGATAGTGCTCAAGAAGCACTGCCTTATTTAGATCCCTTGGATCAATGCAAATCCGTATTTCTTTATTTTTTTTAGGTATTATTAATAAGGAGGAGACCCACTCCGTTGGTTACTGTACCTTAGCAATTATGTTTCCACTTTCAAGCTTATCTGGTTCCTTTTGCAGGACGGAACGCACTGCCACAGGTACCCTTCTAGGAGCATGCTGCACTGGGTTAACAGACTTATTAACTCTGATTTTATAACTGTAATCAAGCTCACCGGCAACACCTCTGAAAACTTGTGGATGCCGCTCAATCAGAAGTTCCTTTGTAATAGCAGAAGAGCAGGCTGAACTGACGTGTAAGGCTTTGTCACATATAGGATTAATCTGGTCATTATCCTTTATTTCCAGAATATTAAGCGCCACACATGCTTGATAACCCAAAATTGAATGAAATCGTTGACCCTGCAATAATTCACATTTCAAATTAATGGTACGAACTCCCTGCCACACACGAATACATACACTGCCAAAGGAACGAATGCCTTTTTGCCCATAAACATACAATGTGGTTGAAGACGGCCCTACCCCCTTCAACTCTGAGTCACCAGTTGCAGCTTGGTACACATGAGTGGCAGTACATTACAATCTGCTCCACAGTCTATCTGGAATCTTATGTAGCGCAGTGGACTAACTTTAAGTGTAACAGTTTGTTCCTTAGTCATCTTGATACTAGCTACCGTTTTCACTGTGAATATACATGACGAGTCGTTTTCTTCCAAATCAGCCTCCCTCATGCTATTAAGCGATTTCAAATTCGCTTGTTGCACCATTAATGCAGGACATTTAAGCTTAAAGTGATTAAGTTTTTTTGCAATTTATGCACCACTTACCCCAAGCTGGACAAACTTCCTTTACTTTCCTGTGACTTTTACCACAGAAACTACAATCAGTAATCCAGTCCGTTTTTTCCAGTTTGCGATGAACATCCGTCACTGGCTTCATTCTTCCAACTGGATCCTTCAGCTTTGTAGATACAGTAATAACCTTGCTTTCTAATACTCTGTTCATCTCCTCTTGCTGTGCTATAGATACCTCGCTAACTCGACAAATCTCTAAGGTTCTCTCCAAAGTTAGATTCCTTTCCCGAAGAAGACGATCTCTGACCTTATCATCCGAAATGCCAAACATAATCCTGTCTCTTAATATTTCTTCTTGTGTTATATTCGCAAAATCACAACCCAACGCTATATGACGCAGAGCCGTTACATACTGATCAAAAGATTCTCCATCCATCTGTGCCCGAATATTGAAACGGTAACGTTCAAATGCAGTGTTTTTGCTTGGGTGAAAATATTTTTCAAATGCTGCCAGCACTGCATTCTGATCTTTCCGATCTTCATCAGAAAGTTGAAATGTGCTGAAAACTTTATGAGCCTCAGGCCCAATAACTGTAAGTAACACAGAAACTTGCACTTCGGGAGTCTTTTTTTACTTAACTCTGTTGCGACAGCGTAGCACTTCCACCTTTCTCGCCATTCCTCCACCTTTCTGCTGCATTCCTATCATCCACATTGAAACTGGCGGGTGGCGGAAGACTGTGAAACGAAGACATCCTGGTATTTCTGCACGTATGAGTCCATTAAAATACCGCTGCCACCATGTGATACGTTGGAGAGTAAACCTTCTTCATAATAATCCAAGACTTTATTGGTATAAGTCAAATATACAGTAGAGCCATGAACGTAAGCTAATGCTCCAAACTCCAAAGGAATACTGCCCTTTAGGTTTAACAGTAAGGTTTAACTTTATGTAAGATAATTAACATAACAGCTATTTACATAAATAAATAGTTAGGTAGTAAAGGATGCAAAACAATTATATCTTAAACTGCTTAACGAGCAACAGGTCTGGTACCGAAATGTCATAGTGTTAGAAAGTCTGGCTCAGAAATGAGGCTCGTGCTGAAACGGCATCGCTGAGAGGTGGGGACTTAAGTCTTCTTCTTACTGCAGTAACGGGGGAGAGAGAGAGAGAGAGAGAGAGAGAGAGAGAGAGATTCTCACTATAACGAAAAAACAACCTTTTATAGTATCTGGAGGAAAAGACGCAACGGACAACGTTCTCCTCTTCAGTTTTACTTTTGCCAATTTCATGTCATTGCTTTTGTTCACTTTTATATCACTGGCTAGTGTTT
>NC_089752.1:88910879-88920879 GCF_040412425.1 Macrobrachium rosenbergii
GTATGGGAAGGGCTTACCTGAAACCAGGCTGGTTCTACTTATTTACTTTGTAACTAAATAAACTCTATAATTTATCTTACCTCATTTAGGTATATATATGACTTACTATCTGGAAAAGAATACCGTGGGGTAAGACATCACTGGCACCAAATTGGCAAGGAGTGACATGTATAAATAACTGAAAACAACAAATATTACTGCCTAATCCATAGTTTCTGAATTTGCTGAGATGAATATATATATATATATATATATATATATATATATATATATATATATATATATATATATATATATATATATGTCATATATATATCATATATATATATATATATATATATATTGTCACTGAAGTGATCAAGTACCTGGTTATTACACAATTAATAAGACCAAGAAAGTTACCTCACTTTCAGCCAGACATTTGAAACCTCATAACAAAAAATATTAAGAAAATACTCTAAAGGCACAGTGATCCCTTAAATTTGCTTATCGCTTGAAAAAATCAATCTAACTTTATGAAGTTATGGGTGAGATAACAACTAATAAGCTATAAACAGACTAGTGAAAAATGGGTATCACTTCATCAAACACTATAACGGTTTCCCTGGTTCTATTTCACTTTGATAAAAGAGAACTAGACAGATATATCACTTACCTTGTACACATTCATTAATTTCTCTAATCACTGGTGGTCAAAGTGAAACATTGTGCTTTTAAACTTTAAACAGACAAATTTATTACTAAGTTCAAAAGTTATAGCAGAGTTCACAATCTCAAAAAGATTTACTATTACTTGACAACAGTGTAAGATTTAAGTATTTAATCAAGATTAATTCACAAAACTTTAATTTATCAAGAAAGCAATTTCGTTAAAATAAAATTCAAACCATTAACTCTCACTCAAGTTTTAAATGTAAGTCTGAACATCTGCAATTAGCCCAAGTGTTCACTAAAACATCAATAAATGGGAGACAATACAGGTATTCACTGAAATCTCAATAATAAGTATGCACTAACAAAATGCTAATAATCACCAACACAAACTTTGGAAAACACTGTGTAATTATAAAATTGGAGCAGTATGATAACACAGACATATAAGAATGAAATATGCAAAAATGGAAATGTACCAACAGCAATTTCACTAAGACAAAAATATGTTTTAAGATTACATCAATCTTTCAAAAGATTACCTTTACTTTAAAAAAAAAGGCTAAACTCGCATCTTTCTAAAACTTCCTCAAAGACAACACTACCAAGTCACAATTATTTGCACTTAGTAAAATATAGTTAACAGCTAGACACATTAGAACTCACTATAAGAGATATTATCCACCTCTTATCAAAATAATAATTCTCCATCACAATAACAGTACAAAACATATCAAGTAAGAATCTTACCTTTTCAACAGACAATAGTAAAACACATTATCATAATGCTTGCACAATATAAACACCTTAGATCAATTCTTACAAAATGTATATTTACACTTCTATATCCAATTCATAACTGACAAACTTATGCTCCTGATGAAAGGAGAATAACTGCAAGATGGTACTAGGTAGTATATCATCGCAAAATCATTGCATTCAGCAAATAGTTTGGTTATATCCACAGCTGTTTGTCTTGATGAACACATATATATTGGCTCTATATGCGAAACAGATGACCGAGTTGATATATATATATATATATTATATATATACAAAATATAAATTTTGTGTCTAATTCTGCATAAAAATATATATCTGATCGTGCATTATCGGGCTAGAGCGAGATCGTCCAGACGTCCTAGACACAATGATTGTACCACAGAGAGAAACTGGCAGAATAAGAAAGAGAGAGACTCTTCTTTTTCTGAGTGAAGAGAACTTGTGATTTTACCTCTATTTCAAGACACTTATGAACTTGTGTGGAAAGTTGAACATAACCATTCATGCCACTTTTATTCTATTTTATTGTGTTTTGCTTAACCTCTCAGTAATCATGATATTTTTAGACTTTCATTATTATGTTTTGCACTTGTACAGTTTTGGGAGATTACTGGACTGGAGCTTAATTTTATCTCAAGATGTTTCCCTGTCCTGAACTGTGGTGACATTATGATGATATTTTGAGACCAAACTGTGGCTATAGAGAAGACAATGCAAACCTTTTAACTCATTCTTTTCATGGTTGACTTAAAATTAGACTTATGATGATGTCAAAGTTATGGAGTAACTGAGAATTTTTGAATAAAGGCATATAATAGTAAGAATTTTAGTCAGAGTTAGATTATGTCAACTCATAACTAATTTATTATGCATTTTAATCTTTTATTTGTTCATTCATTACTTGTTGGGTTGTTTCAATAATAAATCTATTTTTCTGATAATGGTTCAAGAAATGATCTTTCATTCTCTTCTACAGCATTTAAATTGTAGAGAACACAGTGTGTTAAAAAGATGAATGATTAGAGAGAGATTAGAAAGTCAGAGAAAACATATGAAATAGAGAAATTATATCAAAATACAGAACAGGAGAGTCTGTGTAGGCTAAAGACATCTCAAAATCATAGGGTCAAATCAAAACATATACATAATCTGAAATATAGATATAAAGGCATATATATATATATATATACACGAAATGCTGAATCTGTTGTATATATATATATATATATTTCGTGGGTGAATTTGACAAAACTTATGCTTCTGTGGAAGGAGGATAACCATGTATATATATATATATATATATATATATATATATATATATATATATATATATATATATATATATATATATATATATATATATATATATGTGTATATTATCAGAAGATGAAACCTGAGCTCATATGGAACCTTCTAGTTGGTCCATTGACTTGAAATTGATTATTTATCAAAGTTTTTTTCTAAATATGGTATTTAATTCCTAGTCCAGAAAATAATTAATAAAATACAAAAGAAATATATGTCTTTATTAAAAAGAAAAAAGTAATAAACAGATAATGTTATTAAAAATGCAAGGAGAATTACGTTCAAAAATAAAAAGTATTGCATTGAAAGAGAAATGAACTTTTAAAATTAAATTTGATTCCTATGAATGTTCCAAAAACAGTTAGAAATTTTTCTCTATAACTGACAAGTTGCAGGATTTTTCTACTGTCCATTGGTTATCTATAAATTTGAATGCCCAAGATGTCTTGGTACTTATGTTGGTTCCAGTAAAAGGGACTGGATGCAAGTCCGTGATTACAGCCACTTGAACTACAGTTATCGTAAAAGTTCAAACAAGAGAACTTAGCATCCGAACACATAACTACTAAATGTAAAATTCATGTTGAAAAACATATTTTTTCGAAAAGAGAGCTAAATCTCAAACTGACATTTTAACTAACACTTGAGTCATTATTCTAAAGCAAAGGAACCACAAATTTGAATAAAACAGGTTGCATTAATTTATTCACTGTTATAAATGTTGTTCCCTTTCTTCAGGCCAACAACTCTTCACTTATATACATTGTAATAACAGGTAGTTAAATTTCACTTCCAAACTTGATGAATTTTAATAAAATTATTTATTCATTTTATTTTATCCCATTTTTTCAGCAAAACGCTGCTTTTATGTTGACCTTTATAAAAATTTTTACTTCTAAAATGTAATCCAACTTGTTATTTTAACTTTATTTTAAAGTGCCTTTATAATTTATTAAAGACCATGATGTGCACTAAATTGCATTTGAAACGTTTGTAAATAAAGAACCCTTTCAAGACTTCCTTGTCAAATGGATGTCCTTTATGAATGAAATACTCAACAATTGTCTGAACGACTGTCTGAACGATTATCGTATATATATACACACACACAAACACTATTCAGACAGTATGAACGATCTATATATTTCAGTCTGAACAAAGATATTGTCTCAGGAAGACATATATCAACTATAGAAGAGACATGCATGATAGCTTTAGATGCTGAGATACTGGTCATTTGGTAGACAAACACATACATTGCAATTCTAATAGCCACAGACGTAAGTCGCAAGCCAGCAACCTAGCTCGATAGATTCCCTTTTTGGATGCTTGTAACCACAAAACTCCGAAAATTTTTGCATTCGACAAGAAATTGAAATGCTTTGTGAATGAGACAATCGCGAGAAATCATTCAATGTATGGGGTCGTTACCATATCATCGGGAGGTCCCTAACCGCCGACCTACATACATATTGATCAAAGCTATCAATCCTTTAGATACATATTCTTTATATAGTGGCTTTCAAGATAAGTTTTTCAGAACTTTTAGAGCACAGGAGAATAGAAGTGGGCAATTGTTTTTACTGCATTCTGCAGATATATACTCTTTGGAACAGGCACTTTTACCAGACATAAAAATAATCTTGGGAGACAACACAAGCACCATTTTTTTACTTAAAGGGAAGAGCCCATGCGATTTTTGGACCCTAGCTTGTCAAGAATATCCAGAATTTTCTTAACATCCAGACGGAAGAAATTTTGTAAGAATAGCTTCAGGATGACAAGTGTCAGGGAATCGAATCCTCAGCTGGTTACCATATTCAAAAGGAGTGATGAAGCAGTTGCAGACCTTTACGAGAAGGATAAAGTCTAGTCGCCTCTCTGCCATCATCTGTTTTTCAGATATATTTTGTTAGATGGAAGACGATCCTCACCAAAGATAGAAGATGGGCAATCGTTTTATTGCAGATTAGCTGAGTAATTCCTCAAATATATCTTAAGAATCTACTGGTCACTTTTTTCGGCTGTATATGTGAGTTCTATTAGCATCACAGTGAGATTCAACAAAATTGTGTAATTTTCACTAGAATAATATATATATCCATATATATATTTGGCCTGTTTGTCTTGGTAGGCTGGTTATTTGTCCTAAATTTGATGACCTTTCTAGGGACATATCTTTTTAAAATAGCCATCAGCATTTCATTTAACTTCTTCATGGGAGCAGGATCTAATATGGCATCTGAAACATTAATTACTTGACAAGCTTCAATAATGCAATCCCAATTAGTACTGGACTTTAGGGACTATTTTGAATGGTGGCATTTGAATATATATTGGATATGTCCATCTCAGGGTTACAACTATCCCTTCAGTCTTTGAATAACAGATTTGGACCTTCAACCTAGCAGGAACATCTGAATATAAAATATTACCAGAAATATACATACAGGTTCCTGATTAGCTGTATAAAACTGGACTGGATGCACAGAATCTCAAGACTGACAGACCTGCCTGGGTTGATCTGTGGAAATTTAAAAGGTTTTTAAGACCAAACTGGCTTTGCATTACAGTCAGCAATTACGAATGAACTTTTGAATCCTGTGACTAAGCTTACTAATTCATTCCAAAGACGGTATATTATGAAAATCATATATTTGGATTAGACAAAGTAAACGGCTGCAAATAGAAACATCGATAAACATATAATAAAGTTTCTAAAACAAAGAACTTTCAAGATAAGCAAAACTGACCAGCCTTTTCCTTCAATAAACACCTCTCGTCCAGGATGTAGAATGTATAATACAGCCAAAAATATCTTTCTCATGTCTTGTTAGCATTTAAAAGTAATTTCAGGGCCATGAACACAGTGGTTAAAAACATTTCATTGATTATACATTACAAAGTCAAGATAAAACATCAAATAGCTGGGCAAATTATATCAAAATACAGAACATTAAGCCCCAATCTTTAAGTAAAGTAAAATTTTTCTTACAAAATCATAGACAAGCCCAAATTCAAAACATGCATCCAGGAAGAATTAAAATGTTTAACGTAAAATATATATAGAATAATATATATATATATATATATATATATATATATATATATATGTATATATATATATATATGTATATGTGTGTGTGTGTGTGTGTGTATGTGTGTATGTATATTATCCAGAAGATGAAACCTGTTCTATATAACCTGGTCACATGGGCCATTGACTTGAAATTGAAATAAGACACAGAAATATGGTATTTATACAATATGTATTAGGAAAGCTAAAAGGAAATACAAAATGAAGAGATCCTATTTATTAAAAAGAAAAAAAGTAATAAACAGATAAAAATGTATTAAAATGCAAGAGATGAGTAGTAACATGTTTGCCCTGCGAGTGCATCTCCACTTGAACCTTCAACAGTGGCCTACCGAGGGCATCCTCTGGGAGGCTTTCTCACAGTCCTGCAATTTCAGAGAAGGTAAACGACATTGGTTGATTTCTCCTACCAGGGATATCTGACCAATTGGTGCTGCTGTTCAGAAATCTGGCTGCTCTCGGCAAGTGAAAGGATCGGGGATCATTTAGAATGTGCAGACCCTGTTGAAATACTGACCATTGAAAGGACAAACAAAAGACCATCCAACACTGGTCCAAGTCATAACTGCTACTATTTGGAAACAGAAAGCTACCACCTCGCACCACTCTATCCAAAAGAGATAAATCAGAAGCAGACATCTACACTGGTGAACAATATTCTAGCAAAGGAACCACAAATGACCTAAAACAGGTTGCATTAATTTATTCACTGTTATAAATATATGAAGCCTGTTTTTCAGGCCAACAACTATATCACTTATATATATTAAAAATAACAGTGGACCAAGAACACTACCCTGTGGAACTCCGGACAAAATAGGTATTGGTTCACTAAAGATCCCGTCCTCAGCAACTCGCTGCTGCCTACCTGTAAGGAAATCTTCAAGTAATTCTAAAATGTATCAACCACTCTGAGATTCTGAAGTTTATAAATAAGTGCCTTGTGATTTACTAAATCGAATGCAGCACTAAAATCTATTTGAATTACTCTGTACTCAAAACCCTTATCAAGGTTCCCTTGCAAATGGCATGTAAAGTTTATGGACAAAATACTCAACAATTGTCTGAAGGACTGTCTGAACGATTGTCGTTATTGACACACACACACACACACACTATTCAGACAGTATGAACGATCTCCGCACCGGTTTCAGTCTGAACAAAGATTTTGTCTCAGGAAGACATGGCATCAACTCTAGAAGAGACATGCATGATAGCTTTAGGAGCTGAGATACTGAAGATTTGGTAGACAAACGCATTCATTGCACGACCTGTGTATGACAGACATAAGTCACAAGCCAGCAACCTAGCCGTGATAGATTCCATTCCAAGATCCATCAAGACCACAAAACCGCCATTTTTGCATTTACCCGCCCAGCGACAATGCTTTTGAATGATACCCAATCGTTGATACAATCATTCAATGTATGAGGTCCTTTGCAAGGCTTCATCGCAGGTTCCCCAACGATTCCAATAGAATTTGATCATCTTATATAAATTCCTTTAGATTCCAACGGAGATATACTATATAGTGGCTGATTTCGAAGATAAGTTTTTGTAGCAATGATTGTTATAAATCACGGTGAGAAAAGAATAAGAGCTGGCCTGTGAACTGTCATGGCGGATTCTTGTCAGATATGCCACTTTTGAACAGGCACTGGGTATTACAGTCGACATCTCGGCAAATAATCTTGGGAGACAACACACCAGGCACAATTTTTTTAACTGGAGTCGAAGAGGCCATCGGGTTCCTGTCCCCCTAGCTATTCAAGAATATCCAGAATTTTATATAACATCCCTTGAAGTGAAATTTTGTAAGAATAGCTACAGGATGACAAGTGTCAGGGAGATTGACATCCTACATTTGCTTAGCTTCATGATTGTATGAATCAAGGTGTTCAAAATTTTCCCAAGAGCCAGCAACCCAAACTGCCATCATCTGTTAGTAGTGGTGGAATGGAAGACGATCCTGACCCAAAGATAGAAGATGCCAGTTTGGTCCACCATCTCGGCAAAAGATTATACTGGAGTGATGGCTCAATGGTTTACGTCAATTGGAGTCGCTGAATAGGCTTTTCGGCTGTATTCGTGAGTTCTATTCGATCCAACACAGATTTATCAAAATATAAATTTTCACTTGAACAATTTTCTCCATGACGGAGAATTTGGCCTGTTTGTCTTTAGGCTGGTTATTTGTCCTTCATTTGATGACCTAAATCAGGGACATAAAAATTTTATAAAAGAGCCATCAGCATTTCAATTAACTGTCTTCATGCGGAGCAGGATCAATATGGCATCTGAAAGATTAATTTCCCAAGCTTTTTGAATGGTAAAATTAGTACTTGATCTTAAAAGACATACTATTTTTCCAATGGCTCAATTTTAGGAATATGCTGAGTGAAAGAATAGGCCATCTCAGTGGTTCGTGTCCCAGAAATGATTCCATATATTTATCACTTTATAAATTCTCACAATTTCCAACGGAACATACTGAGGAATATTTCGATATTACCAGAAATATGTAGTTCCTGATTAGCGTATAAAATCAAAGGATGATAAAACTCAAGAGCAAGAGCCATGTTGATCTGTGGAATTTAAACGCCACCAATGAACTGTCATTACAGGTGGGTCAAATTACGAATGTAACTTTCCCCGAATCCTGTGACTAAATACAATCCATTCCAAAAAGACGGTCACGTATATAATCGTCGATATTTGGTTTATGTAAACGGAAATCGCTAAACATCGTAGAACTTAATGAAGTTTTTAAAACAAAGAACTTTATCACTTATATAAGATTTTTCCGACGATAAATATCTCCAACGGAGATATACCGACAGCCAACCTTTATTAAGCGACATTTGGGTTGTTCATGATTGTATAAAAATCACGGCCATTAAAACCCTGGATTAAAACTCAACCTTTCACTTGTTGAACTGCTTACAAGAGTCTCAGATAAAAACATCAAATCGTAGATAGGGCACAACTCTCCCCGCTCAAGGTAAAAGCAGTACGAATTTCTTGATTTTTATAATTTTGGCTTAATGGTTTACGACCAACTGGAGTCGTTGAATAGGCTTTCCGTGTATCCAGGGTTCGAATTAAAATGTTTAAATAATTTATCACTTACTAATAATTCCTTATATATATATATATATTCTCCAAATATATATATACCGATATATTATATATAATTATATATATTTGTAGCTTCATGATTGTATATAAATACATGTATATATATATATTTCATATATATATATATATATATATATATATATATATATATATATATATATATATATATATATATATATATATATATATATATATATATATATATATATACTATATATGCCAGTAAGGACACCAAAGCCAAAACCCGTAACAACATTTTACACAACTTTATTAGGACTTGTTCTGAGCAGCACTCTCATTCGTTATCAATCTACAAAATTAAAATGACGACTTTGCAATTCTTATAATAAAATTGAAAATAAAACAGCAAAATTACTATAAAAATTATAAGAATACATTTAAAAGGTGGCTAATCAAAATAAATAAATTAATAAAATAAAATAAAGCAAAATGCAAAAATTTAAGTCACAAAAACGGAAGATACAAAGGCACAACAAACATTCTAATCAACATACAAACCAGTAAAACGCACACTAAGAACACAAAAGTGAGTTTACAGCCACATTTCTAGTCAAAGAAGGCTTTATTTTGATGGTGTATAGAACTTCTAAAATGTCGAGGTCTGCAGCAAACTGAGCAGTGGTTAAAACAGAAAAATCATTAATATGTAAAGGGTGACCAGTCTCCTCGCTGTCTTCTCTAATTGCACTGTAACAAGACCTTGAAAGATAATTGTCTGTACGATATGACTTACCCAGGTGTTCAAACCATCTCATCGAAGCTGATCTGGTAGTTTTTCCAACGTAAGTGGCATTATACCCACCACACTGCCATTTATACTGTAGATCAAATTGAACCGAAGGCTTGCTGGTAGGGGGTCTTTAATTTTAAAGAAATTACCTCATTTATTTTGCAAAGTGAATATTTACCTAAAGACACATCCATTGTGGTTACAAAACCCGATACGGGCAACGGCGTAGTTTTGCTGAATAAGACAGAGTATGTTGAGAAAATGACAGACACCAT
>NC_089752.1:88925879-88943379 GCF_040412425.1 Macrobrachium rosenbergii
ACATCTTGCTGGAAACTGATGGATTGTTGAAGGCCGTTGTGGTGCCAATATGTTAAACATCTGCAGTAATCGATGTCCCATTGAAGAAAAATGGACCAATGATTCAATTGCACATGATCCCACATTCACAGGACTTCCCCTAATCACACGGGATGCTCTGATCCCTTGATTCTCACATTGTGTGTTCAGTTTCTCTGAAACATATCTTGCTGGAAAATGATGGATTTTAACTGTTGGTTTATCATTTGGCCATTTATGTGTTGCACTTTGTAAGCATACAATGTTCTTGGTTTGCCACTGTAACGTGGTAGCTGTAAGTGTCAGCAGTCAATGGACTTTGGAACAATCAAAGGCTTGTCTTACACATGTTTTTCTGATGTTCTTGATTGTAATTGATGTCCCTTTTCTTGAAGAAAAATGATGGATCTCTTCCAATGTTTTTTAATTTCAAGTTGCACATTTTGTTTCAATAAACCATTTTCCATTCAACAATATCTCTTTCATCAAAAGGGTAACTGAAATACAAAATGCAATGTGATTAAAATCTTTGCCAACTACTGAGTACATAAAACAAATCTGATTGAGATATCTTATCAATAGCTTTTTGTAATATATTTTTAAATTGAAAAGAGACTTTATGGACACCCTGTATGTTTATATAGTATGTATATATATATATATATATATATATATATATATATATATATATATATATATATATATATATATATATATATATATATATATATATATATATATATATATATATATATATAACGTATATATATATAACGTATATATATGTGTGTGTGTGTGCATGTGTGTGTGTGTGTGTTTGTGTGTATGTGTATATATTATTATAAAGTACATATTTTCTATTTCTGACATTTTTACAGAAGTAGTGAACTAAATTGAGGGAAGCTGATATGTGCTTTCCTTACATGGGATTTAGTTGCATCACATATTATGAGAAATTTATTCGGGTACTTTATCTAATCCACAGCTAAACGGTTGGGACAAGATTAATGAATGTATAATAGGAAACTACTAGATATTTGTGTCACTGAAGGGTACGTTTTTTCTGTATAATTATTTACTTAAGCAGTCTCCGTTTTGAGTAGCCGTATTCATTATATGTCTTTCTCATAGTATTAGAGCAGCCTGTATTTTGCAGATATCCTGGATATTTCAAGCTGTTTTCTTGGAGAAAATCACTGTTCCTTATTTTGCTTTTCAACTGGTAGACTTAGTCAATGGTATCTTTGTCTTCCAATAGGGGTGTATCACTATTTTTCGTTAAAGGGAATTTTTTTTATTAAGCTGACTGACAGGCAATGATGAGGTATATATATGTTTTTTTTTTATCTATTTTTCATTCAATCAGCTTTCTTTTTATAATGCTTCTCACAGCTTTTGCTTCTCACAGCTTTCTTTCGTAATGGTTTGGTTTTGGGACAAAACTATTTATTGTCAGCTCTTCCATTCAAGCCTGTATTTACATTTTTTCTTTTCATCACGAATTTATCAATTTCCTTCTTATTTACCATCATCCCAATGGCGTCATCAAAGGCGTTTATTGTTTAACCTGCTGACCGCAGTCTGCTAATGGCTTGCATCTCCCCAGGTGGAGAGGTGATTAATGGATCAACTAACGAAGTATGGCAACTACACTCCTTCATAAGATATCACTTCCGTCATGTATATATCACTAGTCCAACATTCGTAGAGTCAAAATAGACTGCTTAAATGCCGTCTACGTTGGGCTAGTTTTTCACGAGACAGTAAGGCAAAAGTCTTTCTTCAGCGAAAATGGCTTACGTCAGAGAAATGTATATTATGAGATCATATACATACACACACACACACACACACACACACACACACACACACACATATATATATATATATATATATATAATGATCACTCTGACACGTGATTTATGTCACACTACACCGTGAAAAGCGGTGTAAATCCTGACCAGTTTCGGCTAGAATGCCAACATGATTGTAGGTCTTCAAAATGGTTATATCCTTTTTACTTCCTTAACTCATATTTTCATTTTGCTAGTACGTTCAATAATCGTTAACAAGTATTAATTATATAAGTTTAAAAAGGATATTATTTTGTTATAACACGGTGAAGGAAAAGAAAGTTATGAATCTAAAAGAATTTTTCTGTTACTCTTCCTCAAAAGGGACGGAGTTTCAAAGTACACCAAGAAAATTCTTTGATAGTGCAATATTTTTTCCAAATTCTTGTTACCACTCGTGTTTTCTACCTGCTCCTGCTACTACAATTTTCCTTGACGGGCTTAGTCCAACTTTGTCACTAACTGATATGCTACTATCTGCTATTTTGTTGTCTACAAATAGAAGGCCGTACTTATTCAGAGGATTCTGTACATCTATTATTGGTTGCTACAGAAAAATTTACACAACTTCTATGATTACAAAGAATGGACCCTTGACGCATTTTGGATAATTTCAGGGAATTTTGGAGTGCAGATTCATATTCACTAATCTTAGTTCGGTGCAAAATAAAGAAGTTGTTTAGTTGGATGAGGTTAGGGTAGTGAAAATCAAAATCTAATAGCAGCCATTAAAAAAAAACAAATAAAAGGAAAAGGAACAATACAATAAAAATGTTAAAACCCTTCCTACGTGTAGGCGATTGGGTGACTGCTTAAAGTTGATTTCATTCTAATGCCTAGACATTTCAATCTTCTTCCTGCATCTGATAGATCTGGAAAAATATCTGAAATATTCGTGCGACATCACAAGTCGTCAGTAATCACGTCGATAAAATTCAAATTCCACATTCAACTTCCATGTGATTTAAATTCTCAGAATTCTGGTATTATAACAAGACGATTCATCTTCTCTGGTAGTTTTTTTTTTTTTTTTATAAATTTGTGGGGGATGGGATACATGAAAAAGAATCATCAGGCAGAAAGAAAAGTCAGAAAGCCAAGATTGAAAAGCCATCATTCTGCCCATACACACCAAATGTTGAGAAGAAGAAGGAGAGGACACCTCCATAAAAGCGATCAGAGTCAAATGAACTATTTCTGTTTCAGCACAACAACGTCACTGATGTTTGTTTGTTTAAGTGGGAACTCACAGCTGAAGGTTGTCAAGAGAAATTGGTGTTTAGATTTCTTTGTTTGCTTACAATCAAGAAATAAAACATAAGTGGAAGAAAGAAATGTCGAATTCTTTCTCTGCTTGCTTCCATTTTGGCGTAAGAATGAATAAAAAAGATTCAGAAAAGTTGTATGTATAGATATTTGTGTGATTTTCATTTATCTGTGTTAGTAAGTGACTTGCTACTAAACAGGACACTTTCATAAAACAAATATGTAACTTACGTTTCCTGCAATTATTTTGATGTAGCAAAATGTGAAACAACCCAATAAGCCTAATTTGAAGAATTTATTTAGGAACTTTTGGGCACCAAAGAACTGCAACAAAATACGTAACTTGGGGTATTCCACGAGGTCTGTTCTGTGGCCGCAACCTTAGGTGTTATCTCATGTCTCACTGCATATATATATATATATATATATATATATATATATATATATATATATATATATATATATATATATATATATATATATATATATATATATATATATATATATATATATATATATATATATTCATATATATATATATATATATATATGTATGCTATATATATATATATATATATATATATATATATATGTGTGTGTGTGTGTGTGTGTGTGTGTGTGTGTGTTATGAAACACTCTTGGGATCATCAGGCTCTTTAAAACAAAAATATCAGGACTGAGAAAAGTCTGGTGAAATTCAGGTAGACAAAGGAGGAAGGAGCTAAACAAAACCAAAAGTGTGGCCTTAAAACTAAATTATTTTAAATATTTACAGTTTATACAAATGAGTCGGGTTCAAACGAACAGTTCAAAATTTTACAATATAAAGATGAGTCAGTAGAAATAATGCATGGGCAAAAGAATCAGTACCAAAAATAAAACCAAAGTAATTAGACATTGTAAATAACACGAGCAGCACAATAAACACAACATGAGTAAATCAATAAACATTTCACGAGCAGCATAATAAACATGAGCAAATGAGCACCATTTAAGTGATCAAATTCATAAACATTAAAAATAACATGAGCAAGACATTTAATAGTCAGTAAATTACATTTAATAGAGACAACAAAAGTAAAAAACCCCACACGTCCACAATAATCGTGAAAAACATTGTTAAATACACATTATCCCTGTAAAGGCTTCACACTGAAATGATAAATATCATAAAAAAAAGCATATGTTATGCAACAAAGCCAATGGGGCAACAAGACACCTAAAAATATTGTGAGCTCTTTGTCACAATAAACACGCTCTCCCTAATAAGAAGAAATAACCATAACAGGGTTAAACGTATAAAATCACAACAGGGCTCACAAATATAAACACAACAGACCAAACAGTGGCAATTACACCAGCCAGCTACAAAAACTGAAACTACTGCAGAAATCGTTGAAAACAACAACACAGGTAAGCTGCCATGACAGACACATGCTGCCAACAGGGACGAAGCCACACACTAACGAACTCAGGGGAGTTGTTGAGACAACCACTTGCTGCCAAAGGATGAAGCCACACACAGACGAACTCAAGGGAGTTGTCGAGACAGCCACTTGCTGCCAACGGACATGGCCAAACACTGATGAGGTTGCTCCAAGGGATGTGGATCCAGAAAAAGTTGTCCATCAAAACGGACTCTCAGGTAATCATACTTGCTGCTGCTCCAAAACTGACCCACAGGTAAGCATACCTGCTGCTGCTATGAACCCGACTTTCTGCTGCCCTGGACCTGACTGATGAAGTCGGACACCATCCAACAGACGTCAACTCACCTAAACAAAAAACAAGAACAGGATAACAGGTAGGTAATACCTGTCGCCCATCCAAACGAATCCTTGCTGCTCTGCTGCCGAGATACCGATTCTTTGCTCCTAAGAACCTGACCTGCTGCTACCCTGGACTTGACTGACAATGCAAAAAGAACTGGCGGCAAAAGTCGCCTTGCACCAACAAAACAAAATCACAGGGGTGCAGGTACTGCAAACAAACAAGCCACACAGGGCTGTTACAAAATTAAATTACAGAAATACTTCAATACCTTACAATATACAGTATATATATATATATATATATATATATATATATATATATATATATATATATATATATATATATATATATATATATATATATATATATATATATATATATATATATATATATATATATATATTTATATAAGAACAAGGAGAATATTAGTTAGGGATAATGCAAATATAAAAAGAGAAAAAAGAAATGAGAAAGAACAATTAATAGACAAATGATAGACAGAAAGAGAGAGACAGAGAGGGAAAGAGAGAATAACGATCGATCAGGAATGTGTTGTGATTACGTAGCCATAACATTGGCACCAGCATGATCTAAGTGCAGTCATTAAAGAATGTCTACCCGTCTTACCTGTTAGCTGACCTTTCAACTTTCGCCAGAACCTGAAGACTTCTGGTGACGTCATTAGTCCCACCCATAAAGGAGGACTTAAAGTCACACCTAAAAGGACGTCGTTAAATAATCTTCCACCATTAAGGACATCTACAAGGCGGAACAGAAGCAATGCACCTACTGTGGGATGGACATTTCCTTTGAAGGACCTTCAAGAAGGCAAGCAGATAGAGAAGCAGAGAAGAAGATCAGAGAGCCTTAGAGGAGTGAGGTTTCAAGCCTCACCAGTTGTGGGTTAAGATATCCAAGAAAAGGCTCATACTTCGATTCACTTAACTTGTATTAATACTGTGTATTTTACCTGTGTGTTAATGAAGTAAAAAAAATACACTTGTCTTCCTAAGCCTCCTGGGACTAAAAAAACTAACAACAAACAAAGCTAGAAGCAGTAAAGCAACTATAAAAGAAATAAAGAAAAGAACATCGTAATATTTGGTGACTACATCATTACAAATGGTGACAGCTAAATGGGATCCAAGGAAGTGCAGTGTGAAGAACAAACAAGTACACACTCAAGATGGGGAAGTGAATCATAACCTAGATGATACCTTTTATTTTAGTTGTCAAATAGTAGATTTAGATCTAGAAAGAGTAAAATACAACAAGAAAAAGATGCAGAAATCAGACAAATAGTAGGACATTTAATACTAGATGAATCCTTGAAACCTGATTTTCAGTTAATAAATGGATTGTTGTATAACAGGCCAAAAGAGAAGAATGGTTGTTCTCGACTATACATCCCAAATCACTAATCAGAGAAGTTTTAGAACTAACACACTCATATAAGTTAGCAGGACATCCAGGACTTAAAAAGACAATCAGAATCATAACCAGAAATTATTTTTGGCCAAATTGTAGTGAAGATGCCAAAAGTTTACAAAACTGTATAGTTTGTAACAACATAAAGGTAACGTAAATCTTAAAGCTCCACTCGAAAAATATCCATCAGACTTAAATCCATTTCAATGGACTTTTTAGGTCCATTTCCAAGGACTATTAGGGGATACAAACAAATATTAGTCTTCTTAGACTATCTAACTAGATATGTAGAAATCATACCAGTAAGAAACAGAGATGCAGCTACAGTAGCAGAAGCTATTTCATCTAGAATTATCACAAGGCATTCATGTCCACAACTTCTTTCTGATAATGCTGCTGAATTTACCAGTGATCTTTTAAAGAAAATATGTGAATTTTATGAAATAAATAAGTGTCAAATAACCGTTTATAAACCAAGTTCTAAACTATGTTGTATGAAAAACCAGGCGTACTTAAGAGACAATAATGAAAACAAGGGCAAAATTAAAAGAGGTTCATAACACTCATGCCAAATATTATAATAAAAGTACCATTAAACCAGACTTTACAGTAGGTACTCAAATTTATGTAAAAAATCATGTTCAAGAAGGGCCAAATGTAAAGGTTTCTCCCAAGTTCACTGGACCATATACAGTTGTAGAAATGTTAAAATTAAACAAATATAGAATAAGTAATGAAAGTGATCTAAAGGAAAAAATAGTTCACTGGAATCATAAAAAAGTAGTAAAAATAGATCCATGGTCCACTAAACTTATAGATAACATAAGACATGAAAATGCTGTAGATAATGTTGTAGACAAAATATATAATCTACATTACAGAGTTAAATATGTGTATATATATATATATATATATATATATATATATATATTAAATATATATATATATATATATATATATATATATATATATATATATATATATATATACATATATATATATATATATACAGTATATATATATATGGTGTTGGACTGAAAATATCATAAATATAATGTATGTATCGAAACCTATATATAAAGAAATTCTGATAAAAGTCTATTATTACAGATGCAAAAATGCGGTTCAACGTAACATTAGTTATAATTGGACTCATCTCTTCAAAGGTGGAGATAAGAAAGGGATCATTGTTAAAGAGACATGGAAGAGTCAAAATGATCAAAGACTTAGGAATCATTAGTATATAACATAACCACAGCGTTAAATAGTGAGAAAACATTAAATGCAATCCAAAAGGACATTAAATCAATCCTACAGGAGGGTGATAATAACAGTGTTATCCATTTGTTAGAAAAATTAAACACAGAAATAGAAAATACCGTGAACAAAAGATCAGAGATCCCTCTTACCCTTCATGGGAACTCCTTTTGAACACATTATTTGGAGTTCCTACCGAAACAAATGTAGAACAGAAAAAAAAAGAATAGATAGACTGGAAAAATGGGCAGCAGCAAGAGGCACAGTGATAAATAAAGTGATTACCTCACAGTCAAAATGCACAACAAATGGAAAAACTGAAAATTTTTAAAAATCAAGTTAATCAGAATGTAACAAAAGAACTGAATAAATTGGAAAACATACAGTTTTTAAATATATTTGCTCTAGAAAGTGAAGTGATATTACAGGAACATAAAAACGCATTAAATGCCATTTTGCTTGCTAATAAAGATATTTTGAGCCCAACACTAATCACTCCTAAAGAATTAGAAGACATTATCAAGTTTTGCATCATGGAAAAACACTTTCAGCCACTCGTGGAAGATGTATTCATATACTACAATTTAATAAGTGCCAGAGTGCTTTATGTTAAAATTATTTTAGTTGTACCTTTCAATACTAGGATCAACAAACACATTAATCACTGCGTACCCATTTCCTATGATAGTTAAACAAAAACAAATAACCATTCAAAAGGGAACAATCAGGCATTTTGCATTAGAAGAACATGCTCTGCTATTGTCATTCTTCACTGATAAACAATTTAATGAGTATATTCTGTTAAAAGAACAGGAATATATATGTAATTTTGATAACCTGTTCAAGAATACTAATGCTTATCCCTGTATTCAAGAAATTGTGTTAAACCAAAACCAAAAAAAGATGTATGTACCACAGACTATGATAAATCTTTTGAAGCACTTATAACTGATCAAGAAATCTTTGTATTTTCACTAAATACTGTAGTAGCTAAAATTAAATGTCACAACATTTGTATAGAAATAAAGTTTAAAAGCGTTAAATCTTTTACAACATCATGTCAGTTAGTTATAGCAAACCAGTTATATTATGAACCCCATCTTTTCACAGCATATAAACTCAACAAACATGTGCCAAATAAAAATTACTCATATAAAATAAATGAATTTAAGTTGTCTCAGTTAGAATTACAGAAACTGGATAGCTTGAACTATGTTGATGAATATTTCTACTATATAAAGAAACTGTCTCACAATTTTATCATTAGTAAATCTAGTGATAATAGTAATAACTGTTATTTTGTTTATCCTAATAGTGAGAAATCTTATTAACAGGAAAATACAAGGGATATTGACAGAACTCAATAATAACAATAATTGACAGTTGATGTTAACATTATTTGTCACATATAATAATTTCATATGTTTATTGTTCTGAATGTTCATTTAATATACTTATAAATTACTGTACTTATAATTTGATATGTTTGATATTTTAATATGATTATTTTTTAAGAATGTTTTAATGAACGTGCCTTTTCCTCCACAATTGGAGAAACAATTACTATTATGTCCATTATTAAATTTTCTTACCAATTTAATTACTACTATTGTATCCATTTTTTATATTTAGTTAAACATTGAAGACAATGTTTGGTAGGTGACCGAGTGATGTAATGATAGCTAGGAGAATATTAGTTATGGATAACGTAAATATAAAAGGGAGAAAAAGAAATGAGAGACAACAATTAATGGATAAATGATAGACAGAGAGAGAGAGATAGAGAGAGAGAGAGAGAGAATAATGATAGATCAGGAATGTGTTGTGGTTACGTAGCCATAAGCCATAACATTGGCACCAGCGTAATCTAAGCTCAATCATTAGAGAATGTCTACCCATCTCAGCTGTGAGCTGACCTTTCAACTTTCGCCGGAACCTGAAGACATCTGGTGACGTCATCAGTCCCACCCATAAAGGAGGACTTAAAGTCAATTAATCACACCCAAAGGGACGTCGTTAGATAGTCTCCCATCAATAAGGACATCTACAAGGCGGAACAGAAGTAATGGTCTGCCTACTGTGGGATGGACATTTCCTTTGAAGGACCTTCAAGAAGGCAAGCAGATAGAGTAGCAGAGAAGATCAGAGAGCCTTACAAGAGTGAGGTCGCGAGCCTCACCAGTTGTTGGTTAAGAGATTCAAGAAAAGGCTCATACTTTGATTCACTTAACTTGTATAAATACTGTGTATTTTACCAGTGTGTTAATGAAGTAAGAAAACTACACTGTGTCTTCCTAAGCCTCCTGGGACTCAAACAACTAATAACAAACAAAACTAGAAATGGTAAAGCAACTATAAAAGAAATAAAGAAAAAAAAACATCTTAATATTTGGTGACTGTATCTATCTCATCTATCTATCTATATATATATATATATATATATATATATATATATATATATATATATACATATATATATATATATATATATATATATATATATATATATATATACATATATATACAGTCAAAATATTAAGATGCTCTTTTCATGATTTCTTTTATATATATATATATATATATATATATATATATATAACTATATTGATATATATATATATATATATATATATATATACATTTGAATGTATATTTTAGTACATTTGAAAATTTTACTGTATGTGACTTTGAGGACTTGTCCTTGACTATTGCTTTTAGTTACTTTTCTTCCTAAAACCTTTCAACACAAAATATTTTGGTCTTTTTCGGCTATAAATTCATACATTGCATTTATAAGAAGAATAAATTTGTGAGTTCTTTCAGGTATATTTACTGCATGCTGGTGTGTATGAATCCATATTTTTATGGGCAGGACTTAACCCTCACTCATAAGATGGCTGCTTCTTGTAAATGTAGTACAAAAGGCTGCCCACATAGGATAATCCTCTCATTGTATTCCCCTGTATCCTTCATTTCTACTGTTGGAATGCTTTTCGTTCTAGGTAGCCGAGAAAGGGAGTCACTGCAATGATTGGAAGGAACCTACTTGAGACCACAGCCATATTGGGCCCTAAGGCAGTCCAGCCTCACAGCTCAGCTGTTGAGCACCCGAATTCACTCTGACTCCTGTTTTGGTTACTATCGAGAGCAGATGGTCAATTTCCGCTCAGACATCTTCACAGGACCAGCACCTTGGCTCCAGCCGTGTGTCTCAGTTCAGGATAACCCTATTGGATCACTTCTTTGGACACCTATGTTAAGCCCAAGACGAACTCAAGTATTTTGGCGGCCTGTTTTTCCTCCTACTGAAGTATATCCTGACTTTTGTAACAAAATCCCTCCAAGCAAATCCCATGATTCACCATGCGTACTTCTCCCTCCATTCTTCTCTGTTAACCCCCCTTTTCCCTGGTCGACATTTTAGAAGCCGCTGCCACCCATTGTTTTTATGCATAGTTGATTTCCAGGTTAGGGAGTGACACCAAAGTGTCTTTTGACTGGCTGTGACATCCACGTGCCTAGTCAAGTGGTTAGAGCAATCTTTAAGCATTTGGGCATGATATTGCAATGAGTTAGGATAGAGCGATGATATATCATTAGGGCTGTAACGTGTGCTATTACCTTAATTAATGCAAAACTTCTCTCTTTCAAAGGGATGCCTTTATCTTGTGTGATGTAGGACAAATCTTAGCTCACCCTTTCGTTCGTCGCCTGGGCCCATCCATGTGCAACAGGAGAACAGAATTTTATCTTTTACAGCATTGTTAAATAATTACATATTATCTACTATTACTGACATGTGCCCATGGTTGTAATTAATCTATGACATTATTATGATTTGTTAATTAAATGTAGTTAATCATTAACTGAGTATATTTACCCCTTACAGTAACCAGACGAAGGGAAATAATCAAGGTTAGTATCCCCAGTCTTTTCATTCTTCTCAGCTTTTTTTTTTTTATTACTGTCAGCCATTCTATAGCACTCCATTGTTTGCCCATGGCTGGCAAGTAACACTGGCTAACTTGCTGAAGATCAATTAATTAAACATCATAGAAATTCCTCAACTAAAAATGAGTATGTAAATCAAAACGAGCTGAGATTCGATGTCACAAGTACTACCACCCTTAAAATCCATGTGGTTCTATCTAGTAGACGACGCATATGGAATGTTCATTTTTCTCAGGCAGGTTAGCAAACCTTAGCACGCTGTAGTGATAGGAATTTTAAAGATCTTGCACTTATTTACAGTGTTTAAGGTATTCATTTTGCAATTAATGCATGCTCTACCTTGATTTGTAAAGAAAAATCCGTTTCACTGCGTTATTTAGGAAAGTGAGCCCATTTTAGCCAAGGAAGTGTTCACTTAAACAAAGGGCAAGCTTGTTTCAACCCAGCGTTGAACACCATGGAGCCAAGGCTAGAATTTTTATGCCTGAGCCCTACGCAATATCAGCGAGGGAAATTTCAGAATTTCCCCGAGCCACGTGTTTTATGTGATGCTACCTTGTTAGGTTGTTCATGGATGCTACAACTTTACATAGGGCCATGCTCGCAAATTTAGCATTTCTTTGCTGGGGGAGTAGTGTTTGGACGAGTGTTATTTCATAAAAACATAGATTTGAATCATAACAACAGTGTTTCGGCTTAAGAAGGCAAATTTTCCCAGTGTAAGATGTTAGGCAACATAAATTTATGCATGCTATTTATATTTTGATTTAAATTTTAGTGGGGCAGGTATATACAGTTGGCTAGGGAATGTTTATTGATGTATTATATTAGAACTGTTTGACTTAGAGAGAGAGAGAGAGAGAGAGAGAGAGAGGTTTCATATTCTTAAATTTTATCTAGGTTGTTAGCCATTTAATTTTTACAAAACCTGCTAAGATTAATTAGTCCATCACAAGGAAATAGGCGTTATATTGATTTCTTATCACGATAAGCAGTCCTATATAGAATTTCATATTCTAAGACTAATTGCTAGCCTACCCCTGTATTGCTGACAAACCCTTAATCATTGCCAGCAGAGAGTGGCATTAATCCTAGCCTAAGTAGTTGTGCTTCATGTACACCATAGCTAGCCACTAGTGCGTTTATGTTTATTTATCTAGTCTAGGTTGGTTGTATTTCATGTGTAAGCCTCTACCCAGTAGTGTACTGATGTTTATTTTTCTAGCCTAGATCAGTCCTAGTTAGCCACTAGTGCATACGTGTTTATCCTTCTAGCCATGTTGGTCACACCTATGTGCCCACTGCTAGCCACTAATGCATTTATGTTTATTTATCTAGCCTAGGTTGATTCTAACTAGCCACTAGTGCAGTTAATGTAACTTATGTTGATTGCACCCATGTTCATAACTAGCCATTCGTGCATTTATATTTACCGTTTTATGTATCTAGCCTATGCCACTTGCACTTTAAAGCCTCGTTGACACGGGGCTAGGTTAGCAGGTGCTAGTACTAGCGACCTGTGAACTACCCCTCTACTTGTCCAATGTCAACAAAAAGTTAGTAAGCTTGCCACTTGCTGGGATAGTCCAGGATAGTGGCAAGTGAAGTTGATGTTCTGGCTACTTTACTCACTACTTGCTGGTCCTGTGACCAACTAGCAGCAACAACTGTACACGTGTCAAGGCCAAGTTGCCGCTTTCCTGGACAGTTGTCATCACCGTCCCTGAACGCAAGCATGTACGAGAAGTGGAGTCCAAATGAAATTTCCACGTTTTTGGGAATGTATGAGGGATATGAATGCCTGTGGGATATAAGGCACATTGATTACATGAACAGAAACAAGTGTGACATGGCAATGAATATGTTAGCCAAAACTTTGATAAAGGAGGGCCTTCATGTTCCCAACAATGATTTGTTAAGAAAGAAAATTAAGGTTATTAAAAACTTTTATAGACAAGAACTTTATGCAAAAACTTTGAAATAGTGGAGTTCGGCACACTGAAGAAGTATGCAAGTGATGCAAGACTATCCCCACTTGCCAAATAACACAAGGTTATTTAAATTATAATCCATGCTGGGACAGCGTTTCTCATCAGTGTGTCCTTTGTAGATATGTGAGGCTCCACCAAATATAGCAGTTCCTCAAATGTCTGCACATCCATGAGCATATGTCTTTTAAATTCCATAGGATCTTCAGTAGATAATTCAGTAAGTAGTGTACTGGAACCTCCTAAACTTTCTCTCCGCTGAAGCCACTTCCTCACCCAAATTGTACGTTTTTTCTTCCTTTTGATATTCACAATTATTTCTAATTCCTTTGCCAAAACAACAACTGCAGGATCAATTGCTACATCCACGTCACTGGACATCTTGATGGCTACTGGCTGCAAATACTTTCCTGCCAAACTATCCTAGTGTCAACACTTACTTGCCGGGTAAGTTAACTTGTTGCTAGCACTAGTGGCTGCTAAACTTGCCCCTTGTCAACGAGGCTTATGTGTACCCTAGCTAGTGACTAGTACATTTACCTGTGCTGATCCACTTTATATGTAGATGAGCCACACATTTTGTGCCATCTGCACCTGTGTGCCACTAGGAAGGAGAGACAAAAAAGGAAGAAAGGAAGCATCAGGAGAAAGAAAAGGAGTGCCAAGAGAGGAAAGAAATGGAAGAAAGGATGAGTCAAGAGAAAGAAAGGAAGCGTCAAGAGAAAGAAAGGGAGCGTAAAAAGAGAAAAGAATGTGATGAGAAAGAGCGTCAAGAGGCAGAAAAGCAGCAACAGCATGAACTAGCCCTAAGGGAGAAGGAGTTTGCCTTGGCCCAAGAGAAGGAAAAGGAGCAGCAGTATGAGGTAGCCTTGAAAGAGAAGAAACTCGAGCTTGAGAAATTAAAGCAGGACAGTGCCATGGCACTGGCCCAAGACTGAGCTGCTAATCCATCCATGGCTTCCTCTCATTCCATTATATCAAACATAAATGGCCTCATAGCTCCCTGTAATGACGTGGAGCCAGAGGTGTGGCTGGACCAGGTGGAAACTTTCTTCTCGGAGTACAAGCTCATGGGCACAGAGAAGGCCGTAATTCTAGCAAAACACTTGGCCGGTAAGGAGCGGGGCGCCTTCAACTCATTGGAAAATGGCAACCAAATAAACCTTAAGATGGTCAGGAGGGCCATAGCAACAGCTTATGAGATTACGTCTGAGCGTTGGAGACAAAGATGGCGAGGTCTTCCCAAAGAGGTCTGCCAAACTTGGTCAAACAGGTGCTACAAAAAGTCTCAAACCTTGTTGGCTATGGATCGGTGCCTTGGAGTGCAAGGAGTTCAAGGACTTATTAAATTGGCTCCAACTCAAGGACTTCCTCCATTATCTACCCGGCCCCCTGGATCTATCGGCAACATAGTCCCTCTGACACCACTGCCTTGCCTGTCTGACAGAAGAATGGGCGCCTCTCAAATCCACCTGTATGCACTTATTGCAAGAAAATAGGGGATGTGGAAGCCCAGTATAAAGCTAAAAGGGGAGCCATATTAAAGCCACCCCCACCCCGCCCCCAATTCTAACCAGAGCTCTCAGCCTACCCAAATCATAACCACTTCTCGCAGAGATTATAGCAAAGTTTATTGTCACACTTCTAAGTAGTATGGCATTCCCTGAATTTCAAGGATTATCCTGGCAGGAAATCTAACATCGTCCTTGCTCTGGTGGCCACTCATGCATCCTCATTAGGACCCCAGCTGAAGGGCTTATGGTTGTTGCACCTCCTTGAGGTCATTATTGCGTTCAACAGCTCTCTACACTTAGAGACACTGGCTCTCAAATCTCCTTTATAAGGTGAGACAACGTATCCAATGGAGCCATCATTAAAGATAACAAGCCTCTAAATATTATGGGCATTAATAATTGGAGGTTGACACTCCTGATGGTCACTAGGCCCCACAAAAGTAGGATTTGTACATTGGGAGTAGCCACTAAGATGCCTGAGGACTATGACCTCCTCCTAGGACAGGATCTCTCTCCTGAGCCCCTTCCCAGGCCTTCCATGGGTTCCTCCCATTCTGAGTCTCCGTCAGGTGCTGATGACCACTCCACCTGCTGCTGAGCCAAGGCCAGTGTCTGTGCCTGGCCAGTGTAGTGCTCCACCCAGTCCATTCGTTGAGCCCACACCAGAGCCAGATCCTGGTTCTTTCCAAAATGCACCAACATGGATGTCTGGCACTCTGGGTTCCTGAGGCCACTGACGTCTCTTCTCCAGATCCTGTGCCTGAGCCTGCCTCAGTGCCAGTGCCCATGCACACTGCCGATCTCCCATTAGGAGATCCCAATCCGGCCCCACTCTCATGCACCAGTATGGCCCAAATACCAGTGTCTGGCTGAGAGCCAGCCCAAGGTTCAGTAGGGTCTTTTCCTGAGTTCCCTGATCACAGCAGAAGCTCATCCCCTGGTGTGGCCTTGCAACCCGTCCCTGAGATGATCCTCATAACCTATGAGCCTCTTGTACTTCAGCCACCTCTTCTTCTTCACCACTGTCCCCAGAAGATAAGACTCTGGTAGACGACCATCTCTGGGAAGCCTTATTTAAGCTGATCACTGATGTGGAGGCCATACCACAAAAGCTAGCAGAGCTAGTTGGAACCACAGCTACCCAGATTGATGAAGCAGCCGAGCCAGTGGCCAACTCAGTGCCTGTTTTGCCAGTGGATGTGACACCTGATCAATCCAGGTCTGGGTCCAGAGTGTAGTGGTATTGTGGACTCAAACCTTGCCCAAGGGTCTTCTCAGCCTCCTCTGGAGCTGCGTGCCCAGGTCCCAACTAGGAGATCTCGGCCTAAAGGGTGAAAGAAATCAAGAAGAAAGAGGAGAAAGAGGCGTAGCAGGGCCAGGTAGTTAACAGGGCCATGAGCTCTCATGACACTCATGTCCTATTCACACAAACACTCACACACAGACACACACACACACACATATATATACATATATATATATATATATATATATATATATATATATATATATATATATATATATATATATATATATATATATATATATATATATATATATATATATATATATATATATATATATATATATATATATATATATATATATATATATATATATATATATATATATATATATATATATATATATATATATATATATATATATATATATATATATATATATATATATATATATATATATATATATATATATATATATATATATATATATATATATATATAATAATCTATAAGCTACAAACGTCCTTTAACATCCAGTTCGCTCTACCTCGGAAATAATATATTTTCATATATGTTACCGAAGGAATTTTTTAGTTGATAATAAGTTCGTCGCCCCGTGAGCTCGAACCAACGAAGGACAAGAACTCAGGACTACAGTGGACGCCTTTACCCACATGGCTATTATCAACTAAAAATTCCTTCGGTAACATATATGAAAATATATTATTTCTGAGGTAGAACAAATTGATATTAAAGGACGTTTGTAGCTTACTGATTGTATATGAATCACGGTGATGTGATAAAAAGTCATATATATATATATATATATATATATATATATATATATATATATATATATATATATATATATATATATATATATATATATATATATATATATATATATATATATATATATATATACATACACACACACACATTAACAGTACCTTATTTCAGAAAAACAGTCCTGGCACCTTGCCCAGAGAAGGATGCCTAGGTTGTCTCTCTGACTTGTAGCCAGTGAAATGGCTTGTGTCTAAGAATCCTTTTATTTTCGAAATTAGCAAAGACTGTTCTCCAGCTGCACAGCTGAGGACCTGTCCTAGCTCCATGTGTATTTCGCTGCATTCTAGCATGCCCATGTTTGAGGTATTTTATTTGCCTACTTGTGAAATATTCAATGGTGATACCAAGCAGTATTATAT
>NC_089752.1:88948379-88965879 GCF_040412425.1 Macrobrachium rosenbergii
CTACTCTTGTGTCCCATGGTATTGCGACATCAATGAGTGATACTGTCTTCTTGATTTTGTCAATGTCACGTCCGGTCTATTGGCACGTATCACCCTATCTGTTCTGATACCATAGTCCCAGAGGATCTTTGCCGGATTGTTTTCTATCACTCCCTCAGGTAGTTGTTCATACCACTTATTACTGCAAGCTAGCTGGTGTTTCTTGCACAGGCTCCAGTGGAGGGCTTTTGCTACTGAACCATGCTTTTTTTTGTACTGGTTCTGTGCAAGAGCCGGACATTCTCTTGATATGTGGTTTATGGTCTCGTCTTTCATATTACACTTCCTGCATATGGGTGAGATGTTATTTCCATCTATTGTTCTTTGAACATATCTGGTTCATAGTGCCTGACCTTGTGCTGCTGATAGCATTCCATGTGTTTCATTCTTGAGTTTTCCCCTCTGTAGCCATTGCCATGTTTTATCGCTGGCCAGTTCTTTAGTCTGTCTCATGTACTGTCCGTGCATTGGTTTGTTGTGCCATTCCTCTGTTCTGTCTTTCATTCATGTGTCTCTGTATATTTCTGGGTCTTCGTCTACTTTTATCAGTCCTTCTTCCCATGCACTCCCTAGCCACTCCTCTTCACTGGTTTTCAGATATTGCCCCAGTGCTCTGCTCTCGAAGTTGATGCAGTCCTGTTTGCTTAGTAGCCCTCTCCCCCCTTCATTTTGTCTTATGTATAGTCTGTCTGTTTTTGCTCTTGGGGGTAGTGCTTTCTGTATTATCATGTGTTTCCTAGTTTTCTGGTCTGAAATTTCCCTACACTTATTGGATAAGGTTGTCGTCACTGCGATGCTTTAAATGGAGTTTAAGGAACAAATGGAAAAGCGGTGTTTTTAGAGGGAAGTTACCCTTAACCATTCGTCCAGGAGTGGCCAAGAGTGACATCTCTCCGAGATCTTTGAGGCACCTTTGTAGTTTGCATTGTTTGAAAACCATCATGTTGCCGGAAGTATCGGATTTCAATATCCATGCCTGTTGCCAGGTTTTACTACGTTTTTGCAGAAACATCCTTTAGAATATAAATATTTAAGATTCACTGAATTTCTCACAAATTGTTCTGTACAAGAATCTTGTTCTTGCTTCCTTGTTATAAGAAATAAAGCACATGAAATTTTCCTTCTCCAAAGATGGTGAACAAAACAAGAAGCATTCTGGGGATCCATAGCTTCATTCAGTTTAGGTTAATTAGTTATTGTCATTATTATTAATCAGGAGGAGAGCCCTATTCATATAAAACAAGGGCACAGGAGCCACTGACTTAAAATTCAAGCCTCCAAAGATTATTGTGTTCATTTGATAGAAGTAAGAGAAGATAATATGAAAAACAGAAAAAAATAAACAATAAAGAAGTAGAATAAATGTAAGTAAAATACAATTAGAATTGTTTTAAGAGTAGTAATGCATTACAACTTCGCTTGAAATTTTGAGGTTCCAACCACACATCCTTAGAGAGATTGTTCCACAGTCCAACGGTGTGAGGAATAAAAGACCTGTGGATATGAGAAGTTCGACAGTGAGGCACATTTACTGCATACTGGTGCTGCTTTCAGCAAATCTGGTCGCTCTGGCAAGAAAAAAAATATCAGGGATCAATTGTGAATGTAAAAGATCACTGTTAAAATACACCTCTATAAAACTGACAAACAAGAGACCATCCTTCGATGATCCAAGTCATAACTGCTAATGTTAGGAAACCTAGCTCCATGAACTACTCTGTCTAAAAGGGATAAATCTCTGGTAGACGCAGACATCCACGCTGGAGAACAGCATTCTAGTAAAGGAAGAACAAATGACCTAAAATAAGCTGTATCTGTTTTATAAGTGTTATAAATATATGAGTCCTTACTTACTATATCTAACTTCCACGCAGCATTTGCTTTCACTTTCGTTAGATATTTCTCAAAAGTACGATGTGAGTCAAAAGTTACAGCAAGTATAGTTAAAGTTCATGTCATTCAACAGAGCCCCTTCTACCTGGAGGGGAAAATGGGGTGGAAAATTAGTACGAGGTCTGTTAATCAATAGTGCTTTCGTTTTACTGGAGTTCAGCCTCATACCCCACCAACTACACCATTCACTAATTTGCTCCATGTCACAACTGAGACTATGGGCAGCATCATTTCTCATAAGAGGAGACTTGACTACACACACAAGTGTTCCATCATTAGTATACAGAACAATGTTGTTTTCCAGGCCAATAACCATATCACATGTATACCCCAAGATTCTGAAGCTTATAAATAAGTACCTCATGATTTCCGAATAGAAGGCAGCACTAAAATCTATTTGAACTACTCCACACTCAAAAACCTTGTCAAGATTCCTTTGCAAATGGCATGTCAAGTCTAAAAGAGTATCACATGTACTTAAACGGTTCCAATATGCATATTGACTAAATATATCTGCTAAAAAATCTTTGGATTCCACACACTTGTACAGTGGTTTAAAAACAAGTTTTTCTATAACTCTGGAGAGCACAGGGAGAATAGAAATTAGCCTGTTGTTACTGCAATCTACAGATATACCATCTTTGGAAGAAACACTATTACTAAGCTTCAGCTTATCCGCAAAGATACTGTGTTGACATAATAATATATAGAATCTGGTAATATTGGGACACAACACAGCAGATACCTTATGTTGACATAAAAGCATATAGAATTTGTTAATCTTGGGACACAACACACCAGCTACCTTTTTTTTTTTAAACCAAAGGGAAGAACCCATCAGGATCTTCACCCCAGCTATCAAGTTTATTATGAATTTTCTTACCATCTCTAGAGCGAAATGTAAATTTTGTAAGAATAGGTTCAGGATGTCAAGTATTAGGGAGAAAGACATCCTAAGCTGTTACTTAGATTCAAAAGCTCGATGAAGCAGTTCAGCATTTTCCTGAGGGCCAATAACCAATCTACATCATTTGTTAGTAAAGGTGGAATGGAAAAACAGCCTGACCCAAAGATAGAGAATGCCAATTTGGTTCACCACAGATAAGGCTGAGTAAACCTTCAAGTTTTCACTTAATGGAATTATTATAATTTCTCTCAGTTCTATAGTAAATTCTATTTTTAGCACGGCAAGACCCCAAAAAAAGGCATAATTTTCATGTGAATGATTTCGGCTCCATGTGTTGAATTTGGTCTATTTGTTATGGCAAGCTCATCTACAAGCACCATCAGACAATGGCTGGTCATTTATCCTAATCTTGATGACCTTTCTAGGGACTTACCTTACTAAAATAGCCATCAGCATTTCATTTAACTTTTTTTAGGATCTGGGTCTGAAATAGCATCTGAAATATTAAGCAATTCCAGTCGGCTTTAGATTTAAGCATCACCGTCTTTCCAATGGTGGAATAAACTGATTTACAAGTACGTCCATCTGGATGGCACAGTGGTCGCAAATGCCTATATACTCACAGCCTTTGGACTTGGCAATAGCTGGAACACCTGTGAATATGAGGTCTAATGTATTATCAGAAATATGTATAGGTTCCTCAGTTAGTTGGCCAAATCTGGGGATACACAGAACTCAGTAGCAGACCGGCCATGTTGTGCTCTGGATTCTAAATTAAGCCACTTGGTGTTCTTTGGATGGCAGTCTCCACAAACAATGAATGAAGCTTTAAAAACCTGTGACTGAGCTATACTAATCCTCTTTGAGAGACAGTCGTACATAGTATCGTCAAAATGTGGAAATAAAAAAAAAATTTGCCCCAAGGTTTGAATATTTGAGTAAAGTACTCTGCAATTTTTCTTACGGTAATGAGAATCAGGGCCAGGGTTGAGCTCAGTGTCTCCAGAAAGAATTAAGATTATTAACATAAAATTATAAGCAAATCTAATGAATAAATTCATAACAACAATATGGTAAAAATCTAGAGAACAACAAAAAATAAAATCAGCAACAACAGTATTTACGTTAAGTACAATAATTTCATTATAAGGATGAATCAAGATGTAAAGGAAAGAGAAGAAAAGTAAAACGACTGTCCATAATTTTTCGTTCATAAACATGTCATGTGATATTTAAAGTTCTTCGATCAAGTGAACTGGGATTCTAAAAATGACCGATTTCTTTATTATTATCAATTTATTCTTTATTCAAGAATATTAAAAAATCTCCAGAAGCAACTGGTCGACAAGGTGGAGCCGGGATACCTTGTCAGGCAATAAAGAAACCCTCCAGGTTTGCCACAAAATATCTTGGGGAAGGCAGTTAGGCTGGATTTAGAAATTATAAATACCTGAAAATGAAAAGATTAGGTAAAGAAGAAGGATAAATATTCTTGAATAAAGAATAAATTGATAATAATAAAGAAATCGGCCATTTTTAGAATCCCAATTCACTTGATCGAAGAACTTTAAATATCACATGACATGTTTATGAACGAAAAATTATGGACAGTCGTTTTACTTTTCTTCTCTTTCCTTTACAATAACATTTTGCCCAATAAGTACTTAAGGCTGAGGTTATGTGGAGTGCGCTGTAGGAAATTAGCTGCTCGTGGTTGGCCTAAAAGTAATCAACAGATAGTTAATGAGAGATATGCCAGCGCATTTTGGACATCGTCACTTTTGAATTATCTAGGTAATAAAACAGAGCATTTAATGGTCGTCATTTTCTACTTTTTTTATAATTTCAACAAAATTGGTGTATATTTTCCTAAGCACTGAAATATTTGAAAATGTTGAAAATACTACTGCGCTAAATCGTATACCACATTCCATTCAGAAATATTTTGTCAATCCTCATATAAAGAATTATTTTGACCATAAACTTTAGGATTATTGTCGGCATCAGCTCCGTTTATCACAAAAAATGTCAGATACGGATACATGAGCCATAACCATTAACAATAAAACCCGCTTCAACTATAACATCAGTTGCTTAAATATGCCCATGGAGAGCATGTGTAGCCAGCACATTTTGCAACTATAATAGCCATGGAAAAAGAGTGAATGAGCTTTCATGCCTGTAAAAATAAACTGAAATGTAGCCCTTGTTTCGTGTGTGTGGAATGGCAATGCTGGAAAGAGCCATTATCCAGCACGTTCTAAAATGACGACTTTTCCCTATTATTATTTTTTTTTTATGTAAACCGTGTAATTTGTTCAACACGTTCGTGCCAATTCCAGTTCTCAAATACACACGACAGGAGTAAGTTAGTGTGGGTTTCCAAGTCGCAACTGAAAGTAGAACACAGTAAACAATTGCAAATCAGTGCTTACGAACAATACAGGAAACCTTTCTTTGAAACAAAGTCTAATTAAATATGAAGGGGAAGAGGGAATTAACACTTGGTCCAAAAAATTATAATTTAATTTTCACTTCTTCGGAAGTTAATCGTAGGAAAGAGGGAACAAAAGCTGAGCGTGGTAGATAAGGGATAAGTTTTGCAGAGCCAAGTAATATATGAGAACGAGAGAAGTAATATTATTTAGGCATAAACCTTTCTGGCAAGGAAGGGAAAAAGTGTGGCAGAGGGGATAATATAACTTTTCTAAACAAATGCTAAATGTTTCATTAAAGTAGTTTTATTTTATTTGTCATCTTCTACCACGTATAATAACCGAATCTTCTTACTAAACACTATGCAGATTATTGCCATAAGGAGAGAAGACGCACTCCAGTCATTACTAAAGGGGGTTTACATTTTACGAATTTTATCACTTCAACAACTCACTACTTTCGAAGTGAAGGAATATTGATGGGTCTCTTTTTTCGTAAACATGTACTTTCGTACTCGTGAAAAACCGAAAACAATAAAAGAAAGGAAAGTTACGTTAGAATGAGTGTGCCTTTGACCTGCTACATCATGCCTTACAAAAATATGATAAAAACTTTTGGGCTTCCAGAACGAAAGTTTCATAGAAAAAATAAGCCAGACTCTGCTAGAAAAAAAGGTGATTTTCTAGTGATGTTTTCTGGGACGAAAACGAAGACAAGGAAAGGAAAATAATGCAAATACTTCTTAGTGGTGTCGCATCTGCGTAGATAATATATCCTGACATCTATATTTTTCCCTCTGTCACTAACTAAAAATTATCTCCTGATTTCCTGTGAATTTAACCTTTCATTTCTATGCAGTATTTACTCTTTATTGTAACGGGCGTCTTACATATGCAAAAATATGACCTTTCACATTTTAATACCTAAAACTCAGTCTAGACAATTTGGTTAAAAATCCCTCATTTGAAAGAAATTTTCTATAGTAGGTGAGGAATGAACATCCTGCAATAATTCTGCCTACTTTCAAATATCATCTGCGCTTCCAACCAGAAACATCAGTTTACAGCTTAATTTTTCAGGCTGTAGGTTGTAATAGTGGATAATTTATGTGCGTGTACTGATCTGAAATTTGAAATGTAGATAAATTTTATTTTAAAAAGTGGACTGTAAAACATTGGTAAAGAATAATTTTTCTGTATTTCTAGATATCTTGTTTTTGTCTTTGCGAAACAAATGGTATTTCTTGTCTAAACTACCTTAAATCTTCAGGAAATTCTGTAATATAAAAACTATATTATAATTAAGATATCATATATATACAGCTTTCTGATAGTGGCCCAGAGCTTTCGTTTATTGACCATGGACAGTTTATATATTTCTAGCTAGCAGTCATATAACAGGACTTAAAAACATCTCATTCAAATTCATAGTAACAAAATATCAATGATGAAATTAATTTGTTGCTTGGAAATTACCTCAGAGTTCAGTTTTCCCAATAAAGTAAATTATCCATCACTCCCTAAAGGGTGTTCATATAATAAATCCGACTTTCTTCTTTAAAGATTCCCTTAGCGGGAAAACAATGGCTGCCCATATGTACCTACCAATAAATTTAGCAGGCCTCGGTTTCTCTCTCTCTCTCTCTCTCTCTCTTTCTTTCTCTCTACACACGCACTCACACACACATACACATATGCACACACACACATATATGTATCATTATATTTTACCAAGAATCCCAGCCACCAAATGCTTAATTTACAGCTGGAAAATACAACAGCGCATTTTGGGCACTGCCTGACAAGGAAGGGTGAAAGGAATATAGGCCCCTCCCTTAAACTGTTAATCTCAATCTGTATATCCCTTACAACTTTCTCTTCTCGAACATTTGACGCTGTGGGAGACTTTGTTTTCAGACCCTAAGCCTGGCCAGAGGCAGGAAGAGCGCCGGGGAGGCAGATTAAGAGAAAGGACAGCTGGCACGAACACCTGGACCTTGGTCATAAATGAAGCCTGTGCATAGGGAAACGACACTGACCTCCATCTACCTGTGGGTAATCTCCTGACCCCTGACCAAAGGCATATAAAGGCCTCACCAAAGGAACAAGCGAGAGAGACATTGCTGGATGCGAGCGAGACACATCTCCCCCTTCCATTCCCGCCTCCATCAGAGAGCCATGCCCTACCACGTGGTCCTATCTTGTAGGGACCTTTAGTATTCTTACCAGTGAAGCCCTTAACCCTTCCTCCACCGCCATTACCCTCGCTGAAGCCACCTCTTCTACAAGGTAAAGTGATCTGTTGCAAAGGTTTTTCCAGTCATTCACACTTTTAATTCTCGTACTAAACGTCTTATTTCCATTTCTAAGGGCCAGTATTTCCATATCAACCTTGCCTTGTCAAGGCAGTGTTATGTATATGCCTGTGTTTAAACAATCAAATAAAATCGTGTGTTCAAGGCCTCTTTGGCACCCTCCGTATTTGCCTTGTCCTATGCATATTTTACTGTGTCCTTACCGGCTTTTAATTCGTGAATCTCTCCGTTTACAGAAGATTTGTTAGCCGTGGAAATCTCTCTTGACTGTGCCTTGTATCAGCATCGTCACACCAACGGATATATCTTCAAGTTTTCCCAGTTATAATTAACCTCTCAGGCCTTGCCTGCCTGATTAGTCCATTTCATCTTCTGATATTTCATTTCATGTAAATATGCATAATTTTAAACTTACCCTAACGTGTTTACTTACAAATACCTTGTGAGTAGAGCCCTCAGCTCAGATAAATTTCCCCTTTTTCCTTGTTTTTTTATGATTTCCTGAATCACCAGCAGTCAGAGTTTATACAAAAATAAAGGTAAATAACGAAATCACCCATTTAGTCTATAACTGGCTCATGATAAGCATTTCCCAGGTTACATAGTAAATATATATATATATATATATATATATATATATATATATATATATATATATATATATATATATATATATATATATATATATATATATATATATATATATATATATTAACCATATGCCTCGACACCCTAAATGGCAGCGCAGGAGGATTTGTCTTCCGGTTCTTAACCAGTCTATTTTGGATCGGGTTGCTAGTCCAAGGACTTTCTTTTAAATGTGGTTGCGACCACCACAGTCATCTAACAAGCAAGCAGATATTTTACTGATTAGGGCAACAAAAGAAAAACGTTATCTAACATATAAATCCCATTTGCTCATGCTCGTCCAGGAATCGAACCCGAAAAACTTGTTTTCGTAGAATAGAATACTTTCAGGAAAGGCAGGCTTTGTTTTCATCGTGATATCAAAATATGGAACTGGTTCATCTAATGGTAGTTACTGATGGTGCTATGAAATTCAGAGTATATTACTTACTGTTTGTTTTGAAGACTTATATACAGGTCTAGTGATTAAATAAATATCAGTATTTGAACAAGTGGATATGTATAGGCGAGGTACTGGTTCAGTGCACGATTAGATGCTACAATATCGGGAGGAAATCGAATATGTGGAGAGTGACGGGCCAGGTCCCGGGGGGAGGGGGGGATGGTTTAAATTACACCGTCAAGGAGATATTCCAATAAGTTTTGAAGTGATTAATTTCCTTCTTTAGTACCGCCCTCTTACGTCTATATTATAATCTGGAATGCCTATTCTTTTGCAACTTTTATAAATGACATTGAACTGAAATTACTATTTGGTTTTGTCTGGCGCTGATAACTGTTCTACACAGAGTAAATTTTACTTGACATCAAGATTTTTTCAAGTATGATTTTCCAGGAGAAGGTTGCTTACTCAGATTATACAATCTAGCTGCCTTCTGTATCTATGCACATGAATAAAAGACAATACTCTCCGTAGTTAATTTCATGCAAACAACGTGCGACTTTTTTTAAATTGTTCAAAAGCTGAACACTATGGAGATAAAGCGAAGAGTCGGGATTTATTTACGTAAATGAGGTACCGAAGTTTCTTATTATACTACAATGATTACCCCTTATACTACAATGATGACCCCTCCCTTCAACTAAAATTTGTATATTCAATGGGCGTTGGGAAATTTACATTTCAAAGTACTTCATTAAGGCGAAGCAAAGTCGCACAGAGAATTAGTTATTGGTAGAATGGAAATGGAAAACTAGATCGGTTTAAATCAATTTTGACTTTATAATCTACGAGTTGTCACCTTTTGCCTTTACCCAGTTCTCTTTAAGTAAATTTCTGAATTTATCTTATTTTCACATTCCTAAATTGTCTAACTTTGACTGCCTATTAAAGTAAAGAAATTAACCTAAAATATTTGTTTTTACGTACAACTTTGAAAAGAATAAGAAACAGAAATATCTATTTAAAGATCTTTTTAAAAGATCATTTCGTAAGTTTAGACTAAAATAGAGACAAAATTCATCAGCAATGTTACGAAAGATCTTTGAGCTGCTTTGAAGGTACAACAGTGACTTAATAGATGTGAAATTAAAAGTATTAAAAAGTAACAAAGGACATCTCTATGACATAGAAGAAAGGTTATTCAAAAAAAGTATAAGCTTTCAATGGAAAACAAGACTGTTACCGGGACAAAAACATTCCTTTGATCGGATCGTTTCCATTCACACGACTGAGTAAACTCCTCGTCAAGACTGAGCCGCCCTCGGGGAGACGCTCTACCTGGAACCTCGCAGTTCAGGTGATCTCCCTCACGTCCTACCGATCAGTAACAAGGATACAGGAACGTTCTCTTAAATTGACGGCTTTGTTTAATACCTGGAAATTTCTCGGGCGAACGGAAACAGTTTGGAATTCTAATGCAACCCCCGGTTGGTTCTCTTGAACTCCCTCCCCTTCCTTCTCCTTCTCCTCCTCCTCCTCCTCCTTCTCTGGTTTCAATTCAACGTTCACATTACCATTTTAATCAACGATGGAGGATTTGTGCTGTCAAACCTGCTACATGCTCTCAATACATAAGTTACAGAAACAACGGTGAGCTTGATGTTCAACGTTATTAAACAATTTTCTCTTTTGTACAAGAAATTATTAAATTCGGTTTTAAGTTTAAGAAACGCAGTTAGCTAGCAATATTCTTCCTGCTTATAACAATGCCCATTTCTTTGAAATAAACTTCTGCACCGAAGCAACACTGAATTTGAAAGTACGCTTAGTAGTGATTTAAACATCTTTAAATGTCATCTCTTAACCAATACCCGAAAGGATACTCGAGCTTTGCGCGCTTTTAACTGTTGTTCAATAAGAATACTAGTTAAATACTGTTATCAAGATACTAGAAGACTAGTTAGTAATGCACTTCGTTATTATCAAGAACTAGAAAACTAGTTAATATTACACTTGCGTGATTATCTAGATACTACAAAACTATCAAATATTACACTTGAGTAATTATCAAGATACTGTAAAGCTAACTAATACTGAACCTGCGTAATTATCAAGATACCACAAAACTAGTTATTATTACAATTGCGAATTATCAAGTTAATAGAAAAATATCTGATATTACACTTGCGTGATTATCAGGATACTAGAAAACTAGCTAATGTTACACTTGCACAATTTACTTCATGAACATGAGAGGTGGGTTTAGCTAATATGAGATCTACTACTAACTTAAGAAAAATTAATGGCCGAGCTTCATATTAGATAAGAAACTAATTGATAGCGCGTAAAGTTCATAGAACGAACTTTCCATTCTTCGGTTCCGCTATCAAGAACAATAACGACGTCAACAAAAATTTCTTGGAAGTGTAATAAGCGCTTTATAATGAACAATTTTGTAAATCACTCTGAATGTGATATCTTTTTTTTAACTTAGCAAGATTGGCAAGTGCCACCAATCTTCAACAATCTTTGGATTAGAGCAATGAGATTAACTAAGAACAAGAAAAACATTTCTTCGGCGCAATCGACTTTTCTGTACAGTATAATGCTGCATGAAACTCTCAGCCACGGCCCATGAAACTCTCAGCCGCGGCTCATGAAACTTTCAGCCGCGGCCCGGTGGTGGCCGTGTTGTTGGCACCTATAACAGAGCCCAGACATACGATCATGGCTAAACTAAACCTTAAATAAAATAAAGACTACTGAGGTTAGAGGGCTGCAATTTCGTATGTTTGATGATTGGAAGATGGATAATCAATATACCAATTTGCAGTTCTCTAGCCTCAGTAGGTTTTAAGATCTGAGGGCGGACAGAAAAAGTACGGACGGACAGTCACAGCCATCTCAATATTTTTTTTTTATAAAAAAACTAAAAACTAATAAGCCAGATTAAGCTTTTGTATGCCGACAAAGGTACTAAGGAATACTGTCACCTAAAATGTGAGTCTGCCGAAAAGAGTAAGAGAACCATGCACTGGATAAACATAAAAAACGATAAAAGAAGCAAAATCACAGTTTCTTACTATTGCTATTTCTTTGTGAACCATTGTTCCTCGTTGTGTGAGTGGGTTCCGTTCTCAGCTAGCACTCTGCCGGCCGCGAGTTCGAATCTCCGACCGGCCAATGAAGAATAAGAGGAATTTATTTCTGGTGATAGAAATTCATTTCTCGCTATAATGTGGTTCGGATTCCACAATAAGCTGTAGGTCCTGTTGGTCCCGTTGCTAGGTAACCAATTGGTTCTTAGCCACGTAAAATAAATCTAATCCTTCGGGCCAGCCCTAGGAGAGCTGTTAATCAGCTCAGTGGTCTGGGTAAACTAAGGTATACTTAACTTTTAACTTTTTGTGAACCATTAATTACCCTATAAATTGTATGTAGTCGGCATATAATTCACACCTATTTTGATTTTAGTTCAAATTTATAAATTCTTTATCGAAACTTTTAGAAACAACATAATATATATACATGTGTGTGTTTGTGTATTATGTAAAAGTACTTAAAATGCTCTCTTATGACGAAAATACCTAGACTTCTGCAAGTTCAACAACTGACAGTACAGAAATAGTCTTCTAAAATTCCATTACACATTTTACACGACGTAGATTCTGAATAATATACAATTAAACTAGTGAGTGGCAGAATGAAAAATATTTAGAAAAACAAATCAAGAAATAAAAAGAACCCCTTTAAACCCTCTGCCCGATTCTTTTGCAAGCGTAGCCAGAACCCTGGGGAAGGCAGGAGGAAAGGACAAGCAATATGTTACTCGGCTAAAGGGCCAGAAAGTCCTATCGATTGAGAAATGGTTCCAAAAGTCGATTTTTTACATAATTTCTGTGGTTCATTTTAGATTCACATCAACAAAATGACGTTGGGTTATCACTTGCATATTATTTGATATCAAAAGTTAATTACAGATACGCGATACTCCTCAGGTGGCTTCTCTGTTTTGGCAAGACCATAAATGAAAGAAAGTATGCGTGACAGTGACTTTACAAATAAATTTGGAACCGGTAACTCGAAAATTTATTGATAAAACTGGCATTACGTGTCAGTTACAGAGATTTGTCACTTGCCAAATATTTTCACATTATATTGAGGCTTGAATCTGCATCAAGATATTTATTTAGATGAATCATTACGTTTTCATTAGATTGGAATTATATTGAACCAGTACCGTATTTCGTCCAGAGGCCAGACTGTTTCATAGGCATAAAGTATTTTCTGAATTCTGCACATGAAGTGGACTGTAGAAGAAGTTAAGTATACATTAGTTTTACCAGACCACTGAGCTGATTAACAGCTCTCCTAGGGCTGGCCCGAAGGATTAGACTTATTTTACGTGGCTAAGAACCAATGGGTTACCTAACAACGGGACCTACAGCTTATTGTGGAATCCGAACCACATTATAGCGAGAAATGAATTTCTATCACCAGTAATAAATTCCTCTAATTCTTCATTAGCCGGCCTGAGACTCGAACTCGGGCCTAGCGAGTGCTAGCCGACAACTCTACCGACTCGCCCAACGAGGAACTGGACTGTAGAAGAAAACCTTTCTACAAATGTTGTCTAATTCAGTTGAAAACAGTTATTCTTGAGCAGCAACAGCCTTATATCAACCACTGAAAAACACTTCACTTCCACACATTCGCAGATTATAAATCAACTCGATCATAGAGGTGATGAAAACCTCGGTAGCATACAAATGGTTTATTTATACCGAGAAAAAAGGTCATTAAGTAACGTTAAAAAATGTAAAGAACGGTTTACTTTGAACTGAATGACGGATCCCCGTTAGCGAGAGAATAAAAAGAAATATACCGGTAGGGCCCAAGTAAGGATAAATGCGTCAAGGGCTAAAATGTTTCAAATGATTTTCACCCTCACACTTGTCACTGGCATAAGCCTAATGCTAAATGCGAGGAGTCGACTTGAATTCGAAATGAAGCATTTCGTAGAAAACAGGGCAATAAACGTACGAGCAACGGCAATCGCAAAACACTTACAGAATGATCAAGGAAGCAGTCAAAGGATGTAGGAAACCAGAAGAGAAATACATGAAACGAAAAGATAAAATCTTGTCTTCTTATAATTGACATAACTATCATTTCCATTAATCGCATATCATGAATGGTTATTCACTTCATAACTTATCTTTTTTTTTAGAGATAAAATGGAAGTGTTAAAGAATATCAGCTTTCAAGTAATGCATATTATTTGTAATTTTGAAAATAGAAACATTTATTTTATTTTTCTTGTTTATTTGATTAGTTATTTTATCTGTAGATATAAACTCAAAACTTTTTTTGTGGACTGTGAAAAATAATTTGGACAAGGATGTTTCTTTGGAAAATAATCCAATTTTCTGAATGGCTTTTGATATGTACAATCTTTTTTGTACATATAAACATATCTATAAGCATATTTGGTAAATGGAAAGTTTTACCAAATGTAAATATTAAGGAATTAAAAAAATAAAAGCATATAGCTGTTTACGACGTGGATAGCCAGTAAAAAATCATTCTATTCCCGAGAAGAAGTGGACAGAGCAATCAGAAACTGCCTGGAACGCAGTAGAGCGGAGTCAGCATTTCAGGTGGTTAGATATTTTTCTATCGCTCTCTTTTTGGAACAGATGTACATTTAAGAAATATGTCCTGTGTTTTAGCTTTCTGTAAAAGAAAACTATTGTGCCGACTCTGTCTGTCCCTCCGCTCTTTATTCTGTCCGCCCTCAAATCTTAAAAACTACTGAGGCTAGAGAGCTGCAAATTGGTGATCATCCACCCTCCAATCATCAAACATACCAAATTGCAGCCCTCTAGCCTCAGTAGTTTTTATTTTATTTAAGGTTAAAGTTAGCCATGATCGCGTGTCTGGCACCCTATAGGTGTCAACAACACAGGCCACCAACGGGCCGTGGCTGAAAGTTTCATGGGCCGCGGCTGAGAGTTTCATACAGTATTATACGCTGTACAGAAAATTCAATTGCGCCGAAGAAACTTCGGCGCATTTTTAACTTGTATTATAATGACATTGATTCACTTCCATTTTCCATGAATTATTTTTGCGTCCCAAAATTATAACTTTACAGCGTACACATTTCCATAGGTCAATGGTATGTAGCATTCTCGTACGTGGAAAGGTTTATGTCACTGGAATTTGTTTCAAACATACTGGAACTATATTGGAAACTGAAGAGAGTCATCGGAAACAAGTAATACGGTAAACCAGATAATGATAATTATTCTGTATAGGACATTGGATTACTAGAATTATAGGTTTCTGTCTCTAACTGAATTTCTTCGACTTTTAATGATTACAGCTAACTGTTTTATTTCCTTTCCCCACAAATATACTCGTACATCTGTGCTACCTTGTTTTGTAGATCAGGTTTCAGAGATCGTATTTTGTGGAAAAAAATTAATAACACGTGAACCTAATCTCAACAGTTAACTGATCTGAGAAATGTGTAAATTCCTTTTTCACTGAGTGTTTTGTCGCTAGTTGGGCCATTCTTTTTATTACTATTTTAATTTAATGTTCCACATTTATTATCTTCCCTTTCATGCGAATTATAATGTATAGGATGGCACCTTTCAGACCTAAATCATATTTTGATATACGTTGACTATATGCTCACTTAACAACTGATAAGAACGTAAGGAAATTAAATGTGTTTGTTCCATCTGAGATTATTTATCCACATGTCTATCTTGAAATGGATATTGCGGCCATTTAATGAGAAAAGTCATTTTAGACTGAACCGACATGATAGTCAAAAGATAATCCACAATCAACGCGTTACACCTGACACTTCTTATTGGAGGCGAAAGCTACCGACAATGTCACAGAACTATGATGAAAACGCGGATTGAGATTGGAAGACGTTTTGTTTGGGTGAATCGAGTCAAGAGGACTAAACTCGGCATATTACTGGTCCGCTGATATAGAGGTCAGTGTCGTGGAATGCCACTCAGATGAAAAATCACTGGCTCTGTATCATGATCAGTTACTGCTGCACTGTGAGGTCTGCGGTGGGTGGTTGAAACTAACATTCCTTGGAAGCTCGAATTTTAAGTCAATGGCACCTGTGTGGTTGTTCCATGTGAATAGGCTTTATCTACTGAAATAATAATAATAATAATAATAATAATAATAATAATAATAATAATAATAATAATAATAATAATAATAATAGTCACTTCAAAAGTTACCATTTCATACATGCTGCCATTGTGCAATGGTAGTTGCTGGCATAATGCCGGCTTGGGTTAATCAATGCCAATCAGCAAGCTAACAGCGACAGGAGTTTAATTTTTAGCTGGTCACGCCAGGAATATGGACCCAGTATGTCTCCGTTCCCATTTGCGTAATTACTAAGTTTTGCTTCGGAAGCCTTGGTTCACGTTTTTGGACACCATAAAACTAAAGATTTTTTTTTAACTGGATGGAAAGTATTACAAAATGGGACGTTTAGAGCAAGAAATGTAAGCCGCTAAAGGAAATTATTCTCTTTAACTTCAGGTTTTAGTGGGTTTTGAGTATTGGAGAGTAAAATATATATAACTCAAACAGAGCTTTTATACAAAGCTGATTTTATACCATCTAAATCTTGTTCTTAAGAAACGTTTTGAGCAGCATACTACTTAAAACTATATAGGTACACGTTTAAGAAATCTGCTGTTCAATAACAAAGTAACTAATGGACACGATTATTCGAATCTTGTAGTACACTGTATTATTCAGTTAAAAAGCATCTTGAAAATAATTATACTAAAATAAAGAAAAAACAAAAGCGAATGGCAATGGGTTTTATAAAGAAGGAAACACCCATATATAAGTTAATTCATGCGATCTGTCTTTATACGGAAGAAATATTGTGATGATGCTTTGAACGATGACATAATGTGTAAATTAAGTTCACGACCAACGTCAATACATTTCTGGGATGAGGCGAAGCCTGCGTCATGATTGCAGCCGAATAATTCAGTCTCCATCGAGGGCTTTTAAGCACTCATTAGCATTCATTATAGGCTGAACGTTGAGTGTGGCGCCTTGCGATGTTTCAGTAAATGAATATATTAAAAAAATTATTCATCCTCATAATTTGTTAGAATGAGAAAATTTATATCTCATTTATTGACAGGAAAAGGTAAATCCTCAGTTATCAGATCTGCATAACAAATTGCTTTCAGTGATGACGCAGTCTACTGAAATAGGGCTAATGCTGAACCTTCAATAGTTACCTGTTTTTAGTTTACTGGTGAGCCATATACTAGCAGAGAGTATTTGCTATGTAAGTACTTTTTTGTGTAGAGAGAATAATTTTCAACTCAACTTTCACGATAAATTGAGACGATTAGAAACAAAGTAATAAGAAAGATTTGCAATTATTCAGATAGGAATCACGAATTATTTTCATGCACTTCTGCAATCAGCAGAAAAGCACTTGTCCTATATTATCACGCATGAAAGACTCGCCATAAGATGTTCATTTTTCCTGCCTTTCTATGATGTGCTATTAACCATAAATTCTCAACTTCAGTCTTAAAATTGGTTCCCTATTTTGATACGGACAGATCGAACATGATTTTACACATGAACATAATATCTAATTTTCCCTTACAGCCTGTCCGGACGACAAAGTGACACTGACTTATTACTCGCTTGAGTATCATTTTAAAGTCTTGGAACCCTAATACCGAAATTCTTTCCCAATATCGGGCGCAAACACAAGTATTAGGACGATAGAACATGACTCTATAATGTGGTTTCCAAACATCGAGTTATAAAAGAAAACATCTTCATTTTAAGT
>NC_089752.1:88970879-88983379 GCF_040412425.1 Macrobrachium rosenbergii
AGAGCTGATGCAGTGTCTAGAAAATTAGAATCTGCCGATTACCCTCGTCTTTGGAAAGACATTCAATCCCTAAATACCAAAACTAAAAAGCTATCGGAGAGCAAGGAGAAACCGTCGGTGACGAGATTATCGCAAGAATGTGGGGCAATCACTTCAGCACTATCCTGAATTGCATAAACGATCAGCACTCCTGAAGGATGTAGATAACCTCCTTAATGATAAAAATCAGTTTCATTTCGCCGATCTTATTACGCCAGGTATCATCAGCGATGTCATAAACAACATACCTAATAAATCGGCCAGCTGCGATGGTCTACCTGTTGAAGCTTTCAAATTTTGCCATCCGATAATTTACATTTTGCTACCATGCATAATTCACCAGTTTCTTCCAGATTCCCTACTCTTAGTTCATTTAATACCATTAATAAAAAAACAAGCTAAAGGATGCAGCCAACCCTGGCAATTATCGCCCTATTGCGATTACTACAATTGAGTCGAAGATACTTGAGTCCGTTCTTCTACCGAGACTTCTCCGCTTTCTACACACTGCTGATAACCAGTTCGGCTTTAAAGCAAACCACTCAACCAACACCTGCATCAACATCCTGAAAAAAACATCAGCCTCTCCTGTTTTCCTGTTTTTCAGAGGTGAGAGAAACATTTGGCAGAGTAAGCTACCTGAAGCTCTTCCTGAGGCTGCGAAAACGAGGCGCACCTCTATATTTACTTGGCATTTTGTGTTCCAGGTTCTCCACAGAGCAATTCTGTGCCAAATGGAGTAACGTATTGTCGTACACCTTCGGCTCCCTAAACGGGTTCCGGTAAGGGGACATTCTCTCTCCATACCTGTTTAACATGTACACAGATGCCCTGAATGTCAAACTGAACTCACTCCCAATCGGATGCACTATCAACGAAACAACAATAAACAACCTTTGTTGCGCCGACGATATGGTTCTGATTTCCCCATCAGTGCAAGGTCTTCAGCGACTCATCGACACTTGCCGCCAATATGCAGAGGAATTTGATATCCTATACAACGAAACCAAGACCCAGTGTATGTCTTTGCTCCCGAGATCTCTTAAGCATATTGCAGAACCACAAATTTTCCTCGGAAATCATCGTCTGGAATACGCGCATGATTTTCCGTATTTGAGCCACATTATCACGGACGTCCTAAAAGATACGGCAGACATAAAACAGAGGCGTCGTAAATTATGTGCAGCTGGCAACATGATTGCAAGGAGGTTTGCCTTCTGTCACCAAGACACGAAACTGCTGTTCTTCCGCTCGCAATGCTACAGCGTATATGGGTGTTCCCTTTGGACGAACTACACCCGAGAGACCATAAGACGTATCACTGTTGCTCGCAGTGACATGTTCATAGAAAACCGCCTGGATAATTTAAAAATCAGTGTTAGGTGAACAATGTCCAGTCTGATCATCCGACTGAGAAACAACAGCAATTCGCTCATACCAGGCATCCTAAGCAGTGAGGCAAGAAGATCTAAATTGTGGGAAAGATGGGATAATGAGGCGGCTGTTCCTTAATTGACTTATTCTCTATTTTTTGCAATTATAAAGTGTCATCAGCAGAATCTGTCATTATTATTATTATTATTATTATTATTATTATTATTATTATTATTATTATTTTCTTTTATTGTTGCTATTACTGTGATTAATATCATTGTAGGGGTTTGCTATTTTCAATTTTCGTATTTAGCCTTCTGGACCTGACTTCTGTAACCACCTTAGGTCACTAGCTGGAAATTATTGTATGCAATCTTTTTATTGATTATATATATATATATATATATATATATATATATATATATATATATATATATATATATATATATATATATATATATATATTTACTTTTCTATTAGAATACTATTTTTTATACCTCTTCAGACACTGTGTGGGTATTGCCGATTTATCATTCTTTATCATGTTATCTCTTGTATCTAGATTGTGTATGTTGGTGTCTCTACTTTGTATATTCCATGTATATGGCCTTGAGCTGAAATAAAGGATATTATTATTATTATTATCTAATAATTCATTATTATGACCTGGGCGTTAAATTAGTATGTAGATAACTTTCTTATATGCTCGTTTTTTTTTTTATTTAGGAATATAACATAATTTTCATTATCTCCTTGGAATGTAACAAAAGTCACTGAAACAAAATACGAAATTTCTATTACATCACAAGAACTAATTACGTTCACATGAATGTAACATACACCCAGGAATTCTTTTCGCTTTATCTTTCCACTTCCCTGTGTTATTGTAATACTGCTTTTATTTCATTAATCTAGTTGTTTTCCACCTAGTCATTATTAAACCCACTCATGGCCAGTGATGCTGGAGAAAATGATTTAATGCTGTATTTCCGACGCTATCCCTAGTTTTTCTTTCCGATTTTTCGTGCCCTCCCATTCTCGTAATAGGTTTCACGGAAAATGATCCATGGTTCTTTTCTCTCAGCACTCAAATTAAGTTTGAATATTTAACCTACATTATACAAGTTTTATTTTGATATCTGAGAGTCATAAGATTTTTGATGGACTTCCTTTTATCTGTTAGAGTTATTCCAAAACAGAAAACTGTGTGGATTTTGAAGTAATTGTGTTGATTTATATCACCATCCAACTCTTTCGAAAACGATCAAGCATTAACATTCTTATTAATAAACCAGATTTGTAGGCAATAACGTAGTAAGAGGAAACCTGAGTAAAAAAAAAGAGCAAACCGAAAAATTTCAACTCAAGCACTCTAGTAATCAATCACCTTACGAAGGTTTGTTCTATCATTATTTTCTGAGTATTTAGCTTCGCTTGCTGTTGACCTGTAAATCTTATTATGATCATCACCATGCCAACTATAACCATAATCGGAAGAACAGAACGCTGCAAGGCCTAAGGTTCTATTGCGGAAAAAGAAATCAAAAGTAAAGAACTAAATTATTTGTGAGAAATAAAAAGGAAAACAAGTCATGATAACAAATTAGTGGACCTTCGAAATATATTCAAAACACATACAGTTTCGGAGTTGGGTTTTAATGTCTCCACGCTGAAGAGGGAGCATGACGCTCCGAAACTAAACGTGCTGTTGAATATATTTGTTCTCCATTTTTTTTTTTTTTTTTTTTTAAAGAAACAAATTAGGTAAAACAAACTCCCACGAATTTCCGGAGTTCTAATGACTCAACTGCATGAATAGGAAGATCATTCAGTAATTTGTCCACAACAGGAATGAAACTTCTGTTAATGAACGACATGAAAGAACGGTCAGGACTCTTTAGAATTAACTGCTTATCTCGTTGTACGTGGTGGATAGAACGGTCTAGGATGATCTGAATACAAATGAGAATCAGATTCAAGAGAAAATTGCACAGCATGCACAATGAGCTAATTGAATGACGGTACCCAAGATGATACCAGACCAGGTACAAGAAATATAACAGAACTAATGTTTTTATCTAAAAATATAAGATATAAGACAGCTGTTGAAGACTAAACAAGGGAACATTATCGAAAAATGAAATGATTAAAACCTTTCTTTATAAAAAACAGGTCTCTAAAAATCTAGAAATTTTTATAAGCATACCAAATTTTTGTACAGTTTAAGAAGAGATAGAACGGATAAGTTTCTGAGAGGTGATTTTTTCAATCAGTGATGACAATTAGAATTTTAATAGTCACATGCAGCTTAAGGAACCTTGTCAATGAAAATGTTTGAGAGGAGTTTCACTTCATTTGCAAAATATAGCAGAATCATGTGCGTAAGAAATAAGACTTTTTGAGGGCCAAACACTTATCATGGTCATAAATTTAAATAGCAATGAGCCAAGAACACTAGCCCAGATGGAACACTAAGGATTGTATTCCTATAAATACAATCGTATTTTTTAACCATTTTTAAAATTTTATTTATTAGTTAAGACTTCGATAATACTAAAAAATGATCCCCAACTTCCGACTGTCATATTTGTAAAGCAGGACCGCATAATTAGAACAGCACTAATGTCGAGACTAACATTTCGAACAACACGACCAGAACAAGGGATCGCTGTAAGGCTCCGGAAGTTAACAGAAGTTAACTAGTCTTTGCAAAATCCAGACTTTAAGTTGAGGAGGAAATAATTCTTTTCAACATATATATTCAGTAATTTTGCCAACATTTCAAAGAATTCTATATTTCTAATATGAGAATTGCAAAATTTGTGCGAAGAGCTACTATTTTTCCAACATTTAACTTGTAGGGTACATAAGCAATCTTCCAATTACAAAAGGAACCACTTCAACTAACATGCAAAAAATAATAAACAAATTCGGAACTTAATAACCAACAATTTAATAAAAATGCACAAATCAAAAACAATATGGGTTTTGCTCTACATAAATATGAATGGTACGTAAAAGATTTTTAATAACACGGGAAAAAAGCTTTAAACTACGTTCTGAGCTCCTGTTGTTATTCAGTGTGGAGCCGTAATAAATACTGTAATTTTTTATATGCATAAAATTTTGTATTATAGCATCACGGGACTCAATTTTTGGTTCTTGAATCTTATACATTCTAATTAGTAAGACAGTGCGATTAGCATTTCAAATTCGAAATGTAGACTTTTAACTAACTCTCCATCAGATATTTAGTGAATCATTTACGCATACATAATCATGTGTGGAAGCACACACACACACACATACACACATATATATGTGTGTGTGTGTGTGTTGTATATATATATATATATATATATATATATATATATATATATATATATGTATATATATATATATATATATATATATATATATATATATATATATATATATATATATATATATATATATATATATATATATATATATATATATATATATATATATATATGTGTGTGTGTGTGTGTGTGTGTGTGTGTGTATGGTTATATATATGTATATATTATATATATATATATATATATATATATATATATATATATATATATATATATATATATATATATTTATATATTTCACTAATCCGGATAATCCAGGTGACATTCTACTGGGACATTAGTTAGACATTTTTATGTTCCTTAATGAGTCTTCACAAAAGGGTTTTTTATACATCATTCAGTTTAATAATAAAATATTCACTGGAAGAGTTAATATCCATAATATCGATAACTGAACAAAATTTCGAAAGAAATATTTGAAGCGTATGATTTCAGGCTATATTTAAGCTCAGCCATATTAACTCGTCCTATGTGCACGGTATTAAGCTCTCTCCATTGAACAGACCTGAAATATGTTTGGCTAAAATGACCTGGCTTTAATGAGGCTTTGCCAGATTTTGTGTTTATGCAACGAGAAATTATTATATGTCAAAGTAATGATTGGAACGTGCGATTATATTGAGTTTTCTTTGCCCAATGTGTTTTTCGTCTGTTGTAATGCCATTTTCACAGAAATTAATGTATGGCTATGATCACTGTTTATGAACTAAATTTTTGTCCTTTAATATGAAATTAATTTCTTTTCACAGAAATATATATATATATATATATATATATATATATATATATATATATATAATATATATATATATATATATATGAATGACTTTACTGTAATACCACAGTATAATATGAAGATAAAAGGCCCATAAAGCATTTTTGAACGTTGTCCAACGTTCAAATTTAAATATGAAATTAATTTCTATATATATCATATATATATATATATATAAATATATATATATATATATATATATATATATATATATATATATATATATATATATATATATATATATATATATATATATATATATATATATATATATCTATATATATATATATATATATATATATATATATATATATATATATATATATATATATATATATATATATATATATATATATATATATATATATATTATATATATATATTAATTCTTTATTAATTTCTTATTCCTTCTTTTCATTGTGGAAATTTAGTTTATTTCATAAAGACTCATATTTATTTTGAGCTTTGTCTGCAATATAAGCATTCCTCCCTTATATGTATGGATACATATATTTAAAAATAAATCTCTACATAGAGCCGTCAAGAATCTGTTCGATTCCCCTTTTCAATCCCAATTCTTAATCTTTTCTGAAATCCCGAAACAGTAACTATTATTTTTCATATTTTTAAACTAAGTTTTTTGGATCCATTTCTTTGAATAAGAAATTAATTACAAATTTAAAGGAAAAAAATAAGTTAATAAACAGATCATATATATATATATATATATATATATATATATATATATATATATATATATATATATATATATATATATATATATATATATATATATATATATATATATATACACACACATACACATATATATATATATATATATATATATATATATATATATATATATATATATATATATATATATATATATATATATATATATATATATATATATATATATATATATATATATATATATATATATATATATATATATATATATATATATATATATATATATATATATATATATATATATATAAAGATAAAATCCAATGAAAGAAAACGGAAATACTGAAGTACTGCAGGCCTTTCGACACTATTCCTACTTAGCAGACTGAAGAAATATAAAAGTATGTTTACAAAGAAAGCTCATATAAATGACAGATGGGGATTATAAAGGAAACATATGTACCTGGAATCCAACACAATTGAAGAATTAGTAGAACTGCCAAAACAGGATTAAATATTTAAGAGGTTTTTACAAAGTATTAGGATCAACCGTTCAGGAGCAGGGACAAGACAATTAAAAGATTATACAGGTTCATGACTGACCACCTAAAAATTTTTTTTAGTACAACACAATAATTCTCTTTTTATAAACAATAATAACTTTTTCAAGATGAACATTTTTACAAATAAAAAAATATTATATTAAACATACGGATATATAGAAAATATATATCAAGTAGCTACCTTGTAATTAAGTCAGTGGCTTTATCTTTCAGGTGAATATTTTTGACAAAGTTTCAGACCCCGAGGGCATGAACGGACGACCCTGTTTGTCCAAACTAGGTCGGACCGAGAGAGAGAATCAGGCCTTCACAGCGAACGCACGTAATGCGTTTTGGTCCTCCACCCTTCTGCCTATCATCTTTATATTTTAGTGAATTGTGAAGACTGCTATTATCAAGACTTCCAATCGTCCATTGTATGTGCAAACAACCTGTCGTCTATGGTAAGTCTGATTTTGGTTCAAAACTTTGTTGATTTACTAGTCTCTTTTTTTCTATACTTCCATTTCCCTTTGTTTCATTCTTTCGCCACCATAAAAACCCCAAAGCCCCTTTCGCTTTCACGAAGTCTAGATTAAGCCTAATTTATATTGTTTAGTGACATTCAACTATTCCAGTGAATTAACTAGGAAGTAGGGAAGGTTAAGCAATTCATTTTATTCTTTATGCCGCCTTGTGTCTCGAATCCATTGTTCGGAAGAGCCGTTGTGTTTTCATACCATATTAACGACTACAGATTGACTGCGTCCGAAGTCAGGCGACTTTTATCATAAAGTCTTTATTCATTGAATATTCTTTGTGTTGAGGTTAATTTCCCTCGACTGGCGACCTTGATGATTGAAACAGCTGTCTTTGGAGTTAATTTGTAGCTTCACTGACAGGTTATGTGTGTCCTTGGCACACAGGGCCTTATGAAAATTACGTAAATCAAGTAATAAACTCACCGACAACCGTAACGATTGCGTGGCGAGCTTGCATAGGATCTAAGTAAATTTTAGAGAAAGAATCTGGAGAAAAGAAATTAATTACAATTAATTCCAAAGAGAAAAGTCTGATTTCTCATTTAATTTTACTCTTCCAAAAATGAGACAACACAAGGCATAATAACCATAATAAGAATAGTTAGAATACCAGGCATAATTAAGAATTAGCGTAGGTATAGGAAAAGTGTGCACTGAAGGCAGAGCAATTCATAATTTATAACATCTTAAAAAAGAGCATTTTTGCCGTGTTCGGATATCGTGGGCGCATTCCGATGAAGGTTGTAGGCCGAGTTGTCGTCTAAATGTTAATATTTTGCTAATTTTCTCGACCAAGGTAATGCAGGGTATTGATTTTTTGTAACGAGTCAAGTCGTCTAATCACGGGGAAGCACGCCTTACGTATCTTAAAGACCAAATTTGCGAAGTTCATTTCATTTTCACAAAGTAGTAATCGCGTTCGGCAATTCTGATCAATATTGTGTTCATATAGCGGGAATCATTTCCAAACACTGTGTCACTGAAAGAGCAAACGAACGGCAATAGTAATTTTACCATATACATTTTTCAGTAACGTAAACTGGGTCACGAACCGCACCAATACTTAAGCAGACGGTTAATTCTGCACGAGAAATACAATAACAAAAGACACAACGTTGTATGGTCATTTCGTTTTCCATCCTTAATGTAAAACACTATGCATTACTGGTATATTTAGAGTAAATCTGGATGCCTGCATTTGTTTAGTTCGTTGTTTTGAATTTTGTGCTAAAGGGATTCACCCGCCATTTTTTTTATTCCTCCACAAGGTATTGTTTGAAATTGTTTCGAACTAGTGGGATTCTTGAGAGCCGAGTGACCGCTCCTCATATCCGCCATCTTAAGACCTTTATTGCCACTATGTGTGATTGGTCGCCTGCCTCAAGCCATTTTATTTTTTTTAGGACTACTTTCTTCGGCGGAGTAGATCCACCTCGCATATTTTAGCCAGATAGACTTCCATAGATAGACAGACTTCGGTAGATAAAACCAAGATATAATTTAGTCAGGGAACGATAGGCCTTAGTTATGATTAATACAGATAACAAGTTCCTATACAAATACCCGACGTAAAGGAAATCATATAAAGAAAGAACTTAAAATTTTACTTTAAAATTCATTGTAGACATCAAAGCTGGTTATGATTGTTAAAGACAATCCCCTAATTGCGCGACGACGTATCTTCAATTAATGAACCCTGCCAATTTGTGCACTTATTAAAATTTTACTTAAATTTTTCTCAGGTAGGCCAAAAATTGGCTGACTGAAAATCTGTCTGTCTCTCTCTCTCTCTCTCTCTCTCTCTCTCTCTCTCTCTCTCTCTCTCTCTCTCTCTCTCTCATATATATCCCAGTAAGCCTCATCGAGTGTGTGTGACCCTCTTCAAAGAAAGAAGGGCCGACACCGAGACAATTAATTTAATTAAACCAAATAAAAGCAACACCTCTGTCCCACAAGTAGATGAGGTCAAGTTAAAGCTTAATTACAGTGAAAAACTGTCGGGCACGAGTGAGACCTGTTACCCATACCTAAGCAAAAACAGTAGCTTTTCACCCTCTGAAATAGGAAGGAGTTAGCACTGGGTACTGGGACCAGCCACTCACGAGGATCTTTAAAGAAAAGCAACCAAATTCACTTTATTCCACAGTGCCAATAATCTGCGGCACTGTCATCAACTGAATAAGCTTACTTTTCTCTCTCTCTCTCTCTCTCTCTTTTATTTTTCCTCTTTACTCTCATTCAATTGTTACACTCTGCTGGGGTAGATTGCCTTTCCTCCCATATAGCCTAGTTGGACTCAAGTGAAGGGTTCCTAGGAACACACTGGCACCATAGTGCCACCAATCAAGCAACTAGAAAAAATAAACAAAACCAAACAAAAGGGAACACAGAAGAGAAAGTCCTTCTGGTGCCTAACCGGCACCAGTGCCTAAGGATACTGAGTGCCACCAGTGTGACCTTTACACGGCACACCCAACCATAGCGCCACCTTTGGAAAGGGTGCCACGTCACTGAAGGGACACTTCCTCGCTGCCCAAGTACGCCCAGTCGACCCGGTTAGACGCCCTTCTCCAACAGAACCATGGCAGCGAGAATTATAAAGCCTTCCTGGATCTGGGGACGGCGGTAGGTCCCACCGGCTCGGAACTTACCACCTGGGTCAAGGAGCAAGTGGATGACTTGGCCAAGCGGGAGAAGGAGGAAAGACTCGAACGGCGGAATTATGAAGCCGAACAGAGGAAGTACGAAGAAGAACGGAGGGCATATGAAGCCGAGCAGAGCCAGCTAGAAGAAGACAGAGAAGAAAGGAGAAGACAGCATGAGTTAGCCTGCAAGGAAAGTAAGCTAGCCCTCAAGGAGAAGGAGCTCGAGCTTGAAAGAGCAAAAATGGAGAATGCTGAAGCTATGGCTAGACAGCAAGCCTCCAGTCTCACACCTGTTGCACCAAATGCTCCAATCTTGAGCATTAATTCCCTCGTCCCCAAGTGGACTGAGGACTGAGGATGGACTGAGGACGAGCCAGAAGGATGGCTGGAGGAAATCGAGTCACTCTTCGATAACTACAGCACCACTGAGACGGAGAGGGCCTTAGTACTAGCCAAGCATAAGGAGGGAAAAGCTAAGGCAGTGCTTCACTCACTGGAGAAGAGCCAGAGAGGCAACATGGTTGAAGTTCGTAGAATCATCACGAAGGCCTACAAAATAACCCTGGGGAAATGGAGACAGCGGTTCCGAGGTCTTGCCAAGGAAGTCGGCTGGTCCTGAACTGAATGGGCCTATCACAAGACCCAGTCTGGTACCTGCTGGTTCGACTCCTTGGCCTGCACGACGTTTGAGGATCTTTTCAATCGGACCATGCTAGAAGACCTTTACCAATGTGTGCCTGGGCTCCTTGCTGTATATCTCAATGATAAGCAGCCCACCACCCTTATGGAAGCCTGCCGCATGGCCGATTTGTGGGAAACCTTCAACCAGTCTCACAGCACATCTCAGAGACGCATCGTGCCACCTAGTTACCTCTCAAGCTCAACTCATCTGAAGAATGGACTGCCGAGCAAGCCCACGTGCACCAACTGTAAGAGGGTGGGGCACGCCAAAGCTGAGTGCTGATACAAGCTAGGCACTAACAAGCAGCCTCCTACTACCAGCCAGAACTCCTCTACCTCTTAATCCACTCAACCCTCTCCACCAACAGTTGCTGCAGGCCACCAAGCCGCTGCAAGAGGCCCATGCAAATCCTGTGGTGCTGCTATCCACTACAGTGCTGCATATCCGGCCTGTCCACATCATGTCCCCGCCACCAAGTTCGTCAACCTCATTAACACCTCATTCTCTGCGGCCGGGCCACACAAGATTCTTTACCCCGAGAGACTGGACACCCAGTTCATCTCGGTGGCCCCTCTTAAGAGTTCTAGCCTGCCCGTGGACTGGACACTGCGGCAAACATTAGCCTGATCTCCAAAGCCCAAGTGCCAGCCGCTGCCATGGCTGACAAAAAAAACCCGGTGGGAGATGAAGTGGATAGAGGGCCACACCATTACTGTTCCCTCGGTCAAGCTCCAGGTCACGACACCTTGGGGCTCGCTACCCCACCGCCTTGGCATGGTGGGTGGAATCCGACCCGGAGTGGACCTCCTTTTGGGCTGGGACCTTCTCTGGGGAAGCCCTTCACCAACGCCACTTCGCAGCCATGCTACCTCCTCCACGGAGGCCCAGACTGTAGGAGAACCCGAGCAGGACAAAACCCCACCTTCCGCTCACCGAAGTGGTCAGCAGAAGGGGCACACACTGAACTATTCTTGGCCTCCCTCTCCCCAGAAGAGACGTTCAGGAGGAGCAGTACCGCTGCAGGATGTGCAAGTGGACAGGCCACTCAACAAATTGGGAGGGCTGCCCAAGTAAGCAACGCCCAGCAGATGCCCACGGGCAAGATTCTTCGAGAGGCTCTGATCTACAGCTGGGGCAGGAATCCCTGCTGCAGCCAAATTGAAGCCATCCGCGAGTTATTGTACCTCCAGACCCCTTGTCAGGCATGCCTGACCTCAACTGCTGCCAGTGCCACGCTCTGTCCGGGACGGACGTTGATCCATCAATTGAGAAGGACCCTGTGCCTGGTCTAAATCATGAGGCAGATCCTCCTCCAGGAGATTCAGGATTCCGCACACCATTAGCCTAATCATCGCAACTGGAGAGCCTCCGGCACCCGACACTTCTTCTTCACCAAATCAGTCCCCAGAGGATGAACCCCTGGAGAATCAAACTGTTACACCTTCTCTGGGAGACCAGGAACTGGCCTCCTCGGACACAGAGGTCGAGATCGCTCTTGCTCTAGTTGTTGCAACAGCCGGAGTAGGGAGCCCTCCTGTAGCGTCTGATGTTACCTCAGACTTCAAGCCCACTAGCCCTTCTGGCCTTTCCCCAGAGTCGGTGCCCTCATCACCTCCTAGGTCTGACACAGATAGGCCTTGGAGGAACCCAAAGAAGAAGAAGAAGGGGCGGAAGAGAGCCCAATAGTTGCCAAGCCATGAGCTCATCCTGGCACTAGTGCCTTCTCAGCCCAGTGCCCTACCATCTTAGAGTGATCCTGACCCTTCACCCAGAGGAGGTAGCCAGTGTGATCTCTTAATCATACAGTAGCCTAGACCAGATTAAG
>NC_089752.1:88988379-89023379 GCF_040412425.1 Macrobrachium rosenbergii
ATCACGAGAGATTGCTATAATTCACCATTAAGAAACCTGTTAAGAAAGATTAGCTTTTGCCAGTTTTACTTGCTCTTCAGTCTGTATGTGATACGATAAGTTGTTGGAAAGAGAAGAAAATTTACAATAGTTTGGATACAAAGAGGAATATAACGTTACGGTAACAACCAGTTTATGTGAATTTTGTACATGTGGGTAAAATAAAATAAAGGGAGAGAGCGAGATATTCTGTGTAACCATGTAAGATATAAAGTATGGTATGATTTTGGAGGACATATACGACTGGATATCCCCATTATTATTATTATTATTATTATTATTATTATTATTATTATTATTATTATTGGATACTTAGATAAAGACAAACTCACAAACTTACTAACATTTATATACAAAACAAACTTTGCAGCCAGAAAACTAAGACAGTGTTTTGTTGCATAATTATATTTTGTTCCAAGGAATCGTTTCAACTCATGAAACTCGGCGCCAAGAACACAATATCTGAGTTGATCATTTCACAATTTTATGGAAAAAGGAATTGAACACCTTCCATACTATGAAAAGTATTAAAATAATTTGAAGAACTAAAGCCTTAAACCATATGGTATTAATTACTTCATCTCTGTAAATACTGGAAGCATCACGGAATGATTTCGATGTTCTGCTAAATTTGGAAAACATATCACATCACTAGAAAAATTTTTCTTTTGTATCATACAACATGCAGGTAACATCCGTTTATTGCAGATCGATAAAGGAACATCGATAAGAAATAGTTTTTGTCAAAAAGTGATGACAACACTTAAATGAGTCATTTAATAATAATAACCATAATAATAATAATTATTATTATTATTAGTATTATATAATAATAATAATAATAATAATAATAATAATAATAATAATAATAATAATAATAATAATAATAATCCTATTACAGCATCAGCTTCTGGAGCGTCAGTGAACTAGAGGCTCCACGTCAATCTCTCCATTCGTTGTTGATATTTTTCTTTGAAGAACTAATGTAAATCTGTACTCCTTTTCCTCAACTATGCTGCAAGAAATTGCAATGGTAACCTTTGAAAACATAACTGCTGGTAATAAATGCTAAATTTCAAAAGCCCAGCTTGGTCTCCAGACTTATTGATTACTTCTTGATGGAGACAAATGTATAAACATGGAAGGAACCTATTAATCCCTTTACTTCACTGGTCGTTTACGACGTTACGACGCTCCTAAATTTTCTGGAATGGCTTAGCACAGCTTCAACTGCTGCCCCCTGTGTTTGTCTTCCTTTTTTGCCTCCCAATATGCTTGCTCTCATATATATATATATATATATATATATATATATATATATATATATATATATATATATATATATATATATATATATGTATGTGTGTATAAACCATATGTATATATATATATATATATATATATATATATATATATATATATATATATATATATATATATATATGTGTGTGTGGTGTGTGTGTGTGTGTGTGTGTGTGTGTGTGTGTGTGTGTGTGTGTGTAAAAGAGAGAAAAAAGAGAGATAATTTAAATATTTGATTATGCTTCAGTGACATAGCAATAATACAAGCTCTGAGTTTGTGAACAATTTCTTTTTTATGAAATGGAGGAATGAATAAATTTCTGTTATTTTCTTGTAACTGAAGTCCTTATCGATGCAGTACCAAAAAATTCTTAATATTCATTGAGAATTGCCATAAAAATGTCAGTCCATCTTTAAGATTAAATGGAACCGGATAGAGCGCTTAGTTCGAGTACTGTGGCTGTACAATGTTTTTCTTGAAATAAAAAAGAAAGTGTTCAAAATTGCAATAAATTGAAACGTAGGATTCATTTGATTTTTTTTTTTTAATACGATTCATGGAGTATTTATCACAGCATTGTAGCGTGATATTGTTTTCTGAGGCACTTGACTGAGATTTGAAAACTGAGCCAATTTTACTAGAAACTATCTTAAATTCTGACTATCTACAGTTACTACGAATAAAGTGGGTAAATTTCCTGCCGACTAGATTAGGTCTGTCCTTAAGGTCTCCCCATCTTGTGATAATACGATTATTGAATCTTTATTTGAAGGAAAAGGAAGCTTCAGTTTTAGTCTAATTGGCATTTCAGCCAAACAAAATTTGTAGTCGGGTACCTTGCAACAAAAGTTAACATTCCTCAAAAATCAGAGGAACATACAGATAATATTCTTAAACGGGATGAGCTCTCATCAAAATCAATTTCTATAACATTCGAAGTATTTTTATGAAATAAAGAGATTCATGCTAATCGCCCGCTCATTGATCCATTTGGAAGCGAATCCAGTTACTTGGGCGAAGAAAAACTAATGTCGGTCACACACATTTTTCATTTTATTGAAAGAATCTTTGTAGCAATCATTTGGAATATTCAGGAAACTTGTGAGAGTGGATTAAAATGATACTTTTAACCGCCAAAATGACGGGAACAAATACAAAGAACTCTAGCATATTTGTATTTTGAGAGATATAACTTCTGTTCCAATGTGTTTCCTACAGACTAAAACGCACAATGGGAACAACCAAAAATAAAATAAAAATTATGATAACAGAGTTTTTCGTTATCTCTCTCTCTCTCTCTCTCTCTCTCTCTCTCTCTCTCTCTCTCTCTCACGCTAAGCTAAAAATATATTTTTAAAACAAGTTTTATGTTTAATTAGATGTTTGTAAATTTTGAATAAGACACAATGCACTATCCACTAGGAATTATTAAATAAAAATATTAGATACAAAGTATTCTTCTATCCAAGAGATATTTTATATTTATATATATATATATATATATATATATATATATATATATATATATATATATATATATATATATATATATATATATATATATATATATATATATATATATATATATATATATATATATATATATATATATATTCCCTGAATGGGGACCTCTTTTCTCTCAGCCTCACCCATTTTTACATTTGCAAAGTAATTGAGAAAGAAATAAAAATTAATGTCACTCATTAATTACTGGAACTGTGGGTTTCCACTCGCCCCTTCATAAACTCTCTCTTTCATTCTCCAAAATGGTTAGGCCTAACCCCTCTCCTTCTTTGTTCAAAGTGACTGCTTTTAGGCCTAATTGCAGCTGACTGTCGTACCTTCCAAGGCAAGGGAGGAGACAAAAAGAGAAAGTTGGCCCCCACCTCATCCTGGACCTTCCACGTGGGTTGACTGATGCCATGCGGTCATCATTATAGAAAACGTGATGAAGATTAACCTTTGTGACATCTGGAAGAGAAGCGATGTGTAATCCCCGAAGGTTATTCATAGACAATGTAACAAGAATCAACAAGGGAGAACACTCAGAACACGACCCGAGGACAGACGTCCTTGCCTTACCTGTCCTGAACCACATGTTCAACCCCGGGGCTCGAACCAGTATACTTTGTAGTGGCATTATAATTTCCTCCTCCACTGCCAGCACCTTACCGAAAAAGGACACCGACATCTTGACGAAGGTAATGTGCTGGAGTAAGGTTCTTTTAGCCAGTCACAATTCCTGTTATTTCTCTGCCCGATTTTTCTTTTATTTTCCATTGTGCGATCGCCTTCAGTAATTTGTGTTAGAGCATTCAGTGCTAACGTAATTATGCATTAGTGTTGAACTGAGTTATTTGGCACCATCTGTGCATTCCTCAGTTTCCCTTTGAGCGCCTTATTATTATTGCAAGTAACCATCTTGCATATATTTGCAGATAGGCCTTGACTGTGGAATCTCTCGGCTCCAACCATGTGCAGTCCCCCTTCTATACCCCCACTGTAATGTTCCTGTTATGAAGACATCGTCGAAGTAGAATATTTATTCTGTGTTGCATTCATTATTTTAGCGCCCTTATTATTACCTTCCCAATAATTTGTCATTCTTCTGATCTGTGTTTGTTATGTAAATATAATTGGTTAATAGAACCTTTAAGTTTACGTAATTTTCCCTCACATGAAGAAGGACTTAAGCCAAAAGTTTCCCTTGTTTTGTCTACGAACTGTCCGAATATTGAGTCAAATGTGTAATAAATAAAAGGAACTCCCTGCTTTCATCCGTTGATGCCCAAAATCAAGTATGTATCCCCAGACATTCGTAGCAACTGGCATACCTTGCCAAATGCAATTGTTTTGCAATTACCAGCGAAATAGCAACTGCTAGCTGGTCTGGATAATTAGAGATGATCCTGATGCCATATCCCTCCATTTTAAGCACATGAAAAAAGCCAGTTCCACAGCATAAGTACGCGTCGAAATTTTTTGGTTAGGTTTATGTTAGGTGCGAAAAGTGACTGCAATCAGTGTTAGGTAATTGATAGACCACGTGCATGCCAAATTAGTTCATGAGAAGAGAGAGCATATTAACAATTCCACAAGATTTTTGTGCTATCGCACGTTAGCTGCACGTTTTAAAAATAGAAAGCTAGGGAGCAACTCAGTCATAGGGTTAACAAAAGGAATAGAGCCCCTATTCCTTCATCCACACGATAAGGACAATTTGAAAGTTCCGAATTTCCAGATAGGCGCACTGTAGGCGACCACCAAGGCTATTTTCGCATCGCTGAATTTATCCTCTCTCTCTCTCTCTCTCTCTCTCTCTCTCTCTCTCTCTCTCTCTCTCTCTCTCTCGCTTGATCGATAGGAAAAGCTAGGAAGTATTTAGAAATTAAATTTCCTCTCTCAAGACGAGAGAATTGTAATTCCGACACTGAATCTTCAACTCCAGGCCCATGTTAGCCCGTCCCTAACCGTCCGCCATCTTTGATTTGTGAGTCCCATTAGAAATTCCGTTGTTATAAAAACCGCACGCACAGCGCTCATATACCCCTTTCTTTCGCTCGCTAATTTTTATCCATACATCCGTGCACCTCGCCGCATTTTTGAAAGCAATAAACTTTAGCGAGAATTCCGTCGTTCATTCATTACTGCTGGCAGGCCGAGTGTGAGGCAAAACGATAGGCAGGTAAACACGGTCAAGAGACCACCCCCGGCAGTCCGCACTATCTCCGTGCATATTATAAGATTAAGCAATTTTTTTTCTTACCCTCGTGCATTGGAGATTTTAATACTTGATAGGATCGATGTACTGTTTTCATTAAGCCACATTTAAAATTATTTGACGGAGCAAGGAAAATTTCCTTTGCACACCAAAAGTGTATAACCCAGTAAGCCTTTTCTTTTTATTAGTTCTGCAGCGTCTCTCCGCAAAATAAAATATACATAAAGGCTTACGTTAGCTTGGGCTAATTCTTCGTTCATTAAGAACCACCAAGTCCATTCAAACATATTAATTTTTAACTGATTCTCTTCAGACATCTTGAAATTTGTCTCATTCAGGCATGTGAAAATTTTAACTAAGTCTTTTCAGACATACTGATTATTTGTCTTATGCAGACATATTTTCAGACAATGAGTTTTTCTTATTCAGACATATTTTCAGACACTGAGTTTTGTCTTATTCAGACATATCTTTCTTATTCATGCATACTAAGTTTCATTCAATCTGAACAACTGAGTGTTTCAGATTTCTTATTCAAACATATTAACTTTACCCAAAAGTCTTTTCAGACAACTGGAGATTTGTCTTATTCAGACATTAATTTTTGTTCATTCCGAAAACCGAGTTTTTTCAGACACGTGAAATTCAAGTCTTTTTAGACAACTGAGTCTCTTCAGACACCTGAAATTTAAGTCTTTTCGGACAACTGAGCCTTTTCAGACAACTTTAGTCTATTCAAACACCCTAAATCTGTTCATTTCGAACAATATTGAGTCTCGTCAGATATACTGAACCTGTTCCCTCGAACAGCCCTAAGTCTTTTCAGACAACTTGAGTCTATTCAGAAACCCTGGGTCCTTCATGGTATCCTGAGTCCTTCAGTACACCTGAGTCTTTCGGGACACCTTGAGTCCTTTGGGACACCCTAGTCTTTCGGGACACCTTGAGTCTTTCAAGACACCCTGAGTCCTTCAGGATGCCTTGAGTCTTTCGGGACACCCCGAGTCCTTCGGGACATCTTGAGTCTTTCGAGACACTCTGAGTCCTTCGGGACACATTGAGTCTTTCGAGACACCCTGAGTCCTTCGGGACACCCTGAGATTTTCAAGACACCCTGAGTCCTTCTGACATATTGATTTTCTAACGGGTCACACCCATATAAGCGTTATTTCAAGATGTCTACTACATTCAGAGTTCTGCAAAATGAGGACTTCAAATTCTACATGTCAGCTGGAAAGGACATGGGACTATCCAGACAAGCCCTGAAGGAATGGGTCCAAGAGAGGTAGACGGTGCCAAGGCAGAAAGAGAGGCAGAAAGGCAGGAGAAGCAGAAAAAAAGAATAGCCCAGGAGAAACGAGAAGAGGTAGAAAGACAAGAGAAGGAGAAAGAAAGGCAGGAGAAGGAGAAGGAAAGAATAGTCCAGGAGAAACAAGAAGAGGCAGAGAGACAGGAGAAGGAGAAAAGAAAGAAGGGCCCAGGAGAAACGAGAAAAGGCAGAAAGGCAAGAGAAGGAGAAAGAAAGACTAGCCCAAGAGAAACGAGAAGAGGCAGAAAGACAGGAGAAGGAGAAGGAAAGACAGGAGAGGGAGAAGGAAAGAGCTCATTAGCTTGCAATGGCAGCTCACAACACATTCAACACACCAACACCCTTTCCTCACTCAACTCTCAGCAGTGTAGGCACCCTCATAAGAAAATAGGATGAAGCCGAGCCTGAAGCCTGGCTCGACCATATTGAAAGGTCCTGACGACCTATCAGCCCTCTGCTGAAGAAATTTCTCTCATCCTGGGATGGCACCTTGAAGGAAAGGGTGCCATGCCATTCAGTGCTTTTCCCCCCTGAGGATCAAGGAAATCTTGACCTTATCCACCAAGCCATTATAAAAGCTTTAGAAATAACTCCTGACCGTTGGAGGAAAAGGTGGAGAAATATGCCCAAGGGCTCAGGCCAAACCTGGTCTGAATGGATATTCAAAAAGACCCAGTCCCTAAAACGATGGCTAGAATCTCTGAAAGCCACTAGTGTGGGGGAAGTCCTTGAACTTTTCCAGCTTGAGGACTTCTTATTTTATGCTCCGCCAGCTCTTGCCACTCATTTGTGCGATAAGGTGCCTAAGACAGTGGTCGAGTGCTGCCGATGGGCTGACATAAGGGATCTGCATCACCCCCATCTTAATTCCCATGGCCGAAAATTATATCTCTCCTCGCCTGTCTCGACTAACTCCCAACAACCTCACAAGAATGGGCACCCCCATAAGAAACCCGAGTGAGGGTATTGTAAGAGAATAGGGCACTCCACTGAACAGTGCCGCTTGAAGGCTGAGTATCAGCCAGAAGACCCCTCTACATCCTCGAACGGGACAACACCCCGAGCCACACCTGGGTCGTGGACGAAGGGTAAAGGGCCTACTCCCCAATATGGGACAGTGCCAGGTAAAGATTATAACCGGACTTATTGCCCAGCTTGCGAAGTCTATGGGCACTCCGCCCAATGGGCAAAATGGCCTAATAATAATAGTAATGATAAATCAAGTATGCCAGCCCTTGCCTTGGCAGTCACCGATCCCATATCTTTAGGTCCTCCAGCCTGATCAAGGCATTTCATGATTCTGCTGCACAAATGTCCCTCATAAGGGAAGACAAAGTTCCCCGTGGAGCTATTATCAACAGACATACTCGTCACTATTGAGGTATCAATCACTTTAAAATGATACTTTCCACCATCAAGTTGAGAATCACGAGACCTCATATAACTGAAATTTCCAGCCTCGCAGTCACCAGAGGTTATGACTTCCTCCTGGGACAGGACTTCCAGTCCCCATCTAAGTTAGAGCAATCCAGGGGTCCAGATCCCCCAAATCATTATTTAGGCACGAGAACACTAAAGCACCTGATTTCATTCCACTGCCTGTGCCACCTGAGGGCAATGTGCAGTGGTTCCCTCCAACAAGATCGATTCCCTATCCCATTCCAGTGCCAGTGCCAGGGGTCCCAAGTAGATTCCCTTCTAGGAGATTCTACTCTTGATTCACAATTCTCTGCCCAGTGTCACTTGGGTGGACTGAGCAGTGCCCAGCTCCATCTGTCCCGAACAACGAGCAAATTCCAAATCAATTATTAGTGCCTGGCCCCACCTTAGTGCCAGTGCCAGAGCACACCCCTTATCTCCATTCCAGAGATCCCAGTCTGGATACCATCTCTTCACCTGGCTTGGCTCCGCTAGCAATGCCGGTAAGAGAGACGGATCCTTCCAACCAACAGCGGAAGCTCACCTAAAGGTGCAGCCTCATAACCCGTGCCTGAGCTGGTCATTCATACCTGCGAGCCTCTCATGGGCCCCCTCGACCGCCTCCTCTCTGTCTCAGTCCGTCACAGACACAACAGTGAGTAAGGATTCTGCCACGTCTTAATTGGCCAATGAACTCAAGGAACTGCGACGAATGGTGGTGGAGCTTGTAAAAAAGGTCTCTGCGTCAGCTGTCAAAAAACCGACACAGGTGGCACTAAATCACCCTCCCGGGGCTCAGTTCCACCGATTCCCCAACCAAGACAAACCATCACAGTAAGAGAGGTCTGTGGAGGAAATACCAGGGGCGTGGATAATTCCAGGTAGCTTAAAGAGAGGCCCGAACTTTCCTGGCACCCGTGCCAAAATGGCACAGTGCCATCCCTTTATCCTACGAAGACTTTGGCACCTCTATTCAGAAGAAGATGTCAGGGTCCTTCACTATTTTATTTTCCTTATAATCCTATCCTTATTCTGCCCCCTTAACATTTCCTTCCTTACTTTTGATTATTACTCACATTTATTTCATGCCTTACCAAAGCCCCATTTTACTTTAATCCCCTCTGCCCATGCAGAGTGCCATTGAGAGATATGCCAACTGCAAGGTCCTACGACTTCTCTTTCATGCCTACCGCAGCATGATGCATTGAAAAAACGACATTGCCACCACCATTAGTTATTATTATATGGTTGCCAACTTGGCACAGTGCCATTATCGTAGAAACTGGCAAATGATCCTGCCAGAGGGGTCGCGCCCTCTGGCTACCTTTGAGGCCTCCTTGGGCTAAGAAATGATCCTAGCTGTCTTCCATAGGCTAAGGAATGTAATTTTGGCATATTTCATAATCTTTTACTAAAAATCATTGATTACTCTGAATCTGTCACCTATTCTCTTTGTGAATCTCTGTAATAAATCTCAAGTCTCAGACTCGCAATCTTGTGTTTATAGTGCCCAAATGGCACTGAGCTGTTGCTCAAGTATCGTGGAAACACCTAACCTAGACCACGTTTACCTTATTGTAATGCCTCTTCAAGGCAGACTAACTGCATCTATGCAAAATTCGTAATTGATTATTATTAAGAGTGCATGAAGTATCTCTAGAATTAATCTAGTATTAATTCATTGTTTTAACTATACCATTACATTGTGTAAATATTCTGATTGATGCTGCCTTAACATAATAGGAATTTGATGATAAAAGAATGTAATTTCTAGCAGCAAATATTTATTCTGTGTTAACATAAATGTCACAATGTTGTTTGCCTCTTGAAATTAATTGCTACGCAGAAGATTAAGTTAAATTATAAGGCACCAAAGGGAAATAAGAGAAGTAAAGTAAAGTATTTAAGTGAGTTGCATGCTGGTAATCATTCTCACCCAATCTTGGGTGTGAATGCTAACTTGGTTGGGGATATGCCACAGATGGAGACCTCTTTTCTCACAACCTCGCCCATTTTTTACATTTGCAAAGTAACTGAGAAAGAAATAAAAGTTAATGTCAATCATTAATTACTAGAACTGTGGGTTTCAACTCGCCCCTTCATAAACTCTCTCTTTCATTCCCCAAAATGGTTAAGCCTAACCCCTCTGTCTGTCTGTCTCTCTCTCTCTCTCTCTCTCTCTCTCTCTCTCTCTCTCTCTCTCTCTGTTCAAAGTGACTGCTTTTAGGCCTAATTTCAGCTGACTGTCGTACCTTCCAAGGCAAGGGAGGAGACAAAAAGAGAAAGTTGTCCCCCCCACCTCAACCTGACCCTCCACGTGGGTTAACTGACGCCATGTGGTTGTCATTATAGAAAACATGACGAAGATTGACCTTTGAGCCATCTGGAAGAGAAGCGATGCGTAAATCCCGAAGTTTATTTATAGACGATGCAACAAGAACCGATGAGGGAGAACGCTCAGTACAACCCGAGAACAGACGTCCTTGCCTTGCCTGTCCTTCTGAACCACGTGTTCGACCCTGGGACTTGAACCAGTATACTTTGTAATGGCATTATAATTCCCTTCTCCATCACCAGCGCCCTACTGAACGTGGACACCGTCATCTTGACTGAGGTAATGTGTCCGAGTAAGGTTATTTTAGGCAGTCACAATTCCTGTTATTTCTCTGCCCGATTTTTCTTTTATTGTCCATTGTGCGATCACCTTCAGTAATTTGTGTTGAAACATTCACTGTTAACGTAATTATGCATTAGTGTTGAACTGAGTTATTTGGCACCATCTGTGCATTCCTCAGTTTCCCTTTGAGCATCTAATTATTATTGCAAGTAACCGTCTTGCATATATTTGCGGATAGGCATTGACTGTGGAATCTCTCAGCTCCATCCATGTGCAGTCCCCCTTCTATCCCCGCCACTGCAATGTTCCTGTTATGAAGACGTCATCGGAGTTGAATATTTTTTCTGTGTAGCATTCATTATTTCAGCAGGCCCTTATTATTACCTGGCCAGTAATTTGCCATTCTTCTGATCTGTGTTTCTTACGTAAATATAATTAGTTAAGAGAACCTTTAAGTTTATGTAATTTCCCCTCACATGAAGAAGGCCCTAAGCCACAGATTTCCCTTGTTTGTCTATGAATTGTCCTAATATTGAGTCAGATGTGTAATAAATATAAGGCATTCCCTGCATTCATACATTGTCAGCCAGAATCAGGCAAGTATCGCCAGACATTTTTTGCAATTATCACCAGAGTAGCAACTGCTAGCTGGTCTGCATAATTAGAGACGACCCTGATATCATACTCCCTCCATTTTAAGCACATGAGAAAAGCCAGTTCCATAGCGTAAGTACATGTCGAAATATTTTGTTTAGGTTTATGCTACGTGCAAAAAGTTACTGCATTCAGTGCTAGGTAATTAGTAGACCACGTGTATGCCAAATTAGTTCACGAGAAGAGAGAACTTATTAACCATTCCACGAGGTTGTTTGTGCTATCGCATGTTAGCTGCATGTTTTAAGAATGGGAAGCTGTAGGGAGTAACTCAGTCAAAGAGTTAAACCTGATAAAGACAATTTGAAAGTCTCAAATTCCCAGATAGGCACACTGTAGGCGACCACTAAGGCTTTGACTCCAGCTATTTTTGCATTGCTGGATTTATCCTCTCTCTCTCTCTCTCTCTCTCTCTCTCTCTCTCTCTCTCTCTCTCTTGATCGATAGTAAAAGGTAGGAAGTATTTAGGAATCTAAATTTCCGCTCTCAAGGCGAGAGAATAGTAATTCCGACATGGAATCTTCAATTCCAGACCACGTGGGCTCATCCCTAACCGTCCACCATCTTTGATTTGTGAGGTCCATTAGAAATTCAGTTGTTATAAAAACCACACACACAGCACTCATATATCAATCCCTTTCTTTCACTCGCTAATTGTTATCCACACGTCCGTGCACCTTGCCTCATTTTTGAAAGTAATAAACCTTTTATTCTCTGACTGAGTAGGATATTCCTCAACGAGCCCGTAATATTCTTGTAAATTTATTTATTGATGAATATATCAGCGAAAATTTCCTCTTTCATTCATTATTGCTGGAGCCTCTAAGCTTGGAAAAAGGGTAGGCCCAGGTAAAAAAAAAAAAGCCAGACACGCATTCAAGAGAACTCCCTTCCCCACCACCACCACCACCACCCGCCTGACTCATTCATTTACGGCAGATGTCACGAGACCAGAAGTAAACACTGGAGTACACGTGCGAGCTAAGGTTTGTTTTGATAACAGAGAATAATGATTCCTTTCCTTCCCCACGCATAACTTCGGTAGTCAGGACTGCTCCATGCATGTTATAAGATTAAGCATTTTTGTCTTACCCTCAGGCGTTGAAGATTTTAATATTCAATAGGATCGATGTACTGTTTTCATTATGCCGCATTTGACATTATTTAACAGCTCAAGGAAAATTTCTTTATGCACTATAAGTGTATAACCCCGTAAGCCTTTTTTTTTTATTAGTTCTGCAGCGTCTCTCCGCAAAATAAAATTTACATAAAGGCTTACGTTAGCTTGAGCTAAATTTTCGTTCATAAGAACCACTAAGTCTCTTAAGACACCCTGAAATTTGTCTTATTGAGACATTATTTTTTGTTCATTCTGAACAATTGAGTGTTTAAGACACCCTGAAATTTGTCTTATTCAGACATGTTAATTTTTAACTGAGTCTTCAGATACTCTGAAACTTGTCTTATTCAGAGATATTAATTTTCATTCATTCTGAATAATTGAGTGTTTATGACACCCTGAAATTTGTCTTATTTGGACATATTAACTTTTAACTGAGTCTCTTCAAACACCCTGAAATTTGTCTTATTAAGACATATCAATTTTTTCATTCTGAGCAATTGAGTTTTTCAGAAACCCTGAAATTTAAGTCTTTTCAGGCATATTGAGTCTCGTCAGACATATTGAACCTGTTCACTTGAACAGCCCTGAGTATTTTCAGACATTGATTTTCTAATGGGTCATGCCCGTATAAGCATTATCTCAAGATGTCTATGACATCCAGAGCCCAACAAAATGAGGACTTCAAGTTCTACATGTCCACTGCAAAGGACATGGGACTGTCAGGACAAGCCCTGAGGGATTGGGTCCAAGAGACAGTAGGCGATGCCAAGGCAGAAAGAGAGGCAGAAAGACAGGAGAAGGAGAAAGAAAGAATAGTCTAAGAGAAACGAGAAGAAGCAGAAAGACAGGAGAAGGAGAAAGAAAGAATAGCCCAGGAGAAACGAGAAGAGGCAGAAAGACAGGAGAGGGAGAAAGAAAGAGCTCATCAGCTTGCAACGGCAGCTCACGACAGGAGCAACACACCAACACCCTCTCCTCACTCAACCCTCAGCAGTGTAGGCACCCTCATAAGAAAATGGGACGAAGCCGAGCCTGTAGCCTGGCTCAACCATATTGAAAAGATCCTGACGACCTATCAGCCCTCTACCAAAGAAGTGTCTCTGATCCTGGGAAAGCACCTTGAAGGGAAGGGTGCCATTGCCTTCAACACTCTCCCTCCTGAGGATCAAGGAAATCTTGCCCCTGTCCGCCAAGCCATTATAAAGGCTTTTGAAATAACTCCCAACCTTTGGAAGAAAAGGTGGAGAAATATGCCCAAGGAATCAGTCCAAACCTGGTCTGAGTGGATCTTCAAAGAGACCCAGTCCCTAAAAAGATGGCTAGAAACTCTGAAAGCCACTAGTGTGGAGGAAGTCCTTGAACTTTTCCAGCTTGAGGACTTCTTATTTTATGCCCCGCCAGCTCTCGACACTCATTTATTCAATAAGGCGCCTAAGACAGTGGTCGAGTGCTGCTGTTGGGCTGACATATGGGATACGCATCACCCCCATCTTAATTCCCATGGAAGAAAATTATATCCCTCCTCGCCTGCCTCAACTAACTCCCAGTAACCTCACAAGAATGGGCACCCCATAAGAAGCCCGTGTGAGGGTATTGTAAGAGAATAGGGCACTCCACTCAACAGTGCCACTTGAAGGCTGAGTGTCAGCCAGAAGGCCTCTCTACGTCCTCAAATGGAACAACACCCCGAGCCACACCTGGGTCGTGGGCGAAGGGTAAACGGCCAGCTCCCTCCAATGGGACAGTTCCAGGTAAAGATTATAGCTGGACTTATTGCCCGGCTTACAAGGTCTATGGGTACTCCACCCAATGGGCAAAATGCCCTAATAATAATAAGCCAAGTATGCCCACCCTTTCCTTGGTAGTCACTGACCCAACAACCTTAGGTCTTCCAGCCCAGGGTCCCATTTATGTGCACTTCCCCGAGGTAGGTGCCCCACCAGCCAGGTCAAGGCATTTGATGATTCTGGCGCACAATTGTCCCTCATAAGGGAAGACAAAGTTCCCCATGGAGCTATCATTAACAGGCATAAACTCATCGTGATTGAGGGTATCAGTCGATACTTCCTAAAATGATACTTCCTCACAGATCTGAAATATGCCAAGGGTCACCAGACACATTCCTGGAGGTTATGACATCCTCCTGGGACAGGACTTCCAGTCCCCATCTAAGTTACAGCAATCCAGGGGTCCAAATCCCCCAAGTCATTCATTAGGCACTAGTAAGCCTCAAATGCCTGCATTCGTTCCACTGTCAGTGCCACCTGAGTGCAATGTACAGTGGCCTCCCCCATCAAGATCGATTCCCGATCCAATGCCGGTGCCCGGCCCTGCCCCAGTGCCAGGGCCAGGGCCCCAAATAGATCGCCTTCCAGGAGATCCCACTCTTGATTCACAATCTCTTTCAGTGTCACTTGGGTGGACTGAGCAGTGCCACGCTCTGTCCGTTCTGAACGACGAGAAATTTCCGAAGCAATTATTAGTGCCCGACCCTGCCTTAGTGCCAGCGCCAGAGCACACCCCTGATCTCCATTCTAGAGATCCCAGTCCAGGTCCCCTCTCTTCTCCCAGCCTGGCTCCGCTACCAGTGCCAGTAAGAGAGACGGATCCTTCCGACCACAGCAGAAGCTCACCCAAAGGTGCAGCCTTTCAACCCGTGCCTGAGCTGGTCATTCTTACCTGCAGGCCTCTCACGCACCCCACGACTGCTTTCTCTCTGTCTCAGTCCACCACAGACACAACAGTGAGTAAGGATTCTGCCACATCTTAATTTGCTGATGAACTCAAGGAACTGTGACACATCATGGTAGAACTTGTAAAAAGGGCCCTTGCGTCAGCCATCAAAGAAGCCGACACAGGTGGCACTCAAATACCCTCCCAGGCTCGGTTCCACTGATTCCCCGACTTAGACAAACCATCAAAATAAGAGAGGTCTGTGGATGAAATACCATGGGCATGGATAATTCCAGGTAGCTAAAGAGAGCCCCCGAGCTCTCCTGGCACCCATGCCAAAATGGCACAGTGCCATCCCTTTTCTCTATGAAGACTTTGGCACCTCTATCCAGCAGAGGATGTCAGGGTCCTTCTCCTATGTATTTTCCTTATAACTCTATCCTTTATTCTTTTCCTTTAACATTTCCTTTCCTTACATTTGATTATTACTCACATTTGTTTTATGCCTTACCAAGGTTTCATTTGTCAACACAAAGTGCCATTGACAGATATGCCAACTGTATAATCCCTACGACTTTCTTTTCATGCCTACCACAGCATTATGCATTGAAAATACGATATGCCATCGCCATTAGTTATTATTATATGAGTGCCAACTTGGCACAGTGCCATTGTTACAGATGTTGGCAAATGATTTTGCTGGAGGAGTTGCGCCCTTTGGCTACCTTTGCAGCCTTCTTGGGCTAAAGAATGAACCTAGCCATTTTCCATAGGCTATGGAATGTAATTTCAGCATATTTAATCATCATCTTTTTTATTAACAATCATTGATTACTCTGAATCTGTCACCTATTCTCTTTGTGAATCTCTTTAATAAATCTCGAGTCTCAGACTTGTGACCTTGTGTTTATAGTGCCCGAATGGCACTGAGCTGTTGCTCAAGTGTCATGGAAACACCTGACTAAGACCATGTTTACCTTACTGTGAAGCCTCTTCAAGGCAGACTAACTGCATGAGTGCAAAATTCATAATTGATTTATTATTATTATTATTACTATACCATTACAATGTGAAAATATTCTGATTAACACTGCCTTAGTGTAATAGGAATTTAATGATAAGAATATGTCATTCCTAGCAGCAATTATTTGTTCTGCATTAACATAAATGTCACAGCGTTGTTTTACCTCCTGAAATTAATTGCTATGCAGGAGTTTAAGTTGAATTATAAGGCACCAAAGGGAAATGAGAGAGAAGTAAAGTAAAGTCTTTATGTGAGTTTGCTTTTTGGTAATCATTCTCACCCGATCTTGTGTGTGAATGCTAACTTGGTTGGGGAGGTGCAACAAATGAAGCCTCTCTCCAATCCACCTCAGCAGAGAAAAAAATAAAATTAATTTCAATTGTTTTAATTACTAGAACTTTGAGTTTCCACTCGCCCCTTCATGAACTCTCTCCTTCATTCCCCAAAATGGTTAAGCCTAACCCTTCTCTCTGTCCAAATGACTGCCTAAGGCCTTGTTTTCCAGGTGACCGTCGTACCTCCTTGGTACCAAGCAGTGACAAGGGAGGAGCCAAAAAAAAGAGTAGTGTGGATGACCGAGGGATGCGCCCATAACTCATTAACAACAACACTAAATGAAAAATTGCATAGAATAAATGTTGCTCAGATTCTACCCAAAAAGTAACTTACTTGACCAATTTGCTTGATTTTTCCAAATGTCAATTTTTTCAGCGGAGTATAACTTTTTCTAAGTACCAAGTTGACGTGAATGGTGTCATGCAGCACCGTTCTCCCGTAGTTCTTAAGATGGCTGAAGTGCAACGCTCCTCTCACCCCATAGTTCCTAAGGTATTGGCCGTACATTGCCCCGACCTGACCACGGGAAATTTAATTCCGTCCAATCGTATCTCAGGCTGACCCAGGTCATTCCCTAGGGCTTACGGATTAAATACTTCAAACCAATCACGATGTGTTCTGTCAATATGATTCATAGGCCTAGGCCAACACCAGAATCATGCATTCTTTCTTTCTCAAACCGGCGCGATGGAAAGTCACAACTTTATTTTGTTCCCAAAAGTCAACACCATGGAAGATTTCAATTCGTACACAGACTTGTACATTGGCACGGTCCTCGAGTTCCTACAGAACACTGGGTAATTCATTAAGTGGTTGTAGCAGCAAGGACTGCTAGACGACTTTTCCGGATTGTGTAGCAAATGCAATGCAGGAAACTGCCGTTTCATTAAAGATGGTGTCCACCCAGCCAATGGGCACCCAGTGTACATATGGCAATGCGTGAACCGTTGGTGCAGAAAGAAGGTATTAGTACAGCAAGGGTCCTTCTTTGAAAACTCTAAAATGTCTCTGCAGGCAATAATTGTGCTTGTGTTTTGTTTTTCTAAGAAACTGCCACAATACATGTTGCGATCCATTGTTGTGCCACTATCGTCATACACAACTGTTGACTGGTACAACTTCTGCGGAGACATTTGCTGCAAAATACTGCTGGCTGATGACAAGAAAATTAGTGGTCCTGGTCATATTGTTGAGATTGACTAAAGTAAATTTGGGAAATGTAAGCACAACCGTGGCTGTAAGGTTGGAGTTTGGGTGTTCGATGGCATTGACCAACAGACACGTGAAACATTTTTCCAAGTGGTTCTGGACCGCTCAGCTGAAAATCTGCTCCCAGTGTTGCTGGACAACGTGCTTCCAGAAACCACGATCACATCTGATTGCTGGAAGGCATACAGCAACGTCCGGGATCATTATTTCGCGCTCAGCACCGTGAACCACAGTGTCAACTTCATTAGTCCTGACGACCCAAGTGTACACACGAACACTATAGAGTCGCAGTGGTGCGTTCTCAAACGGAGCACGCTACTGAGACAGGTTACACAGAAACCACTTTACCAAAGTTACTTTTCTACGTACTGCATCCAGAAGCGATACCTAGAAGGTGTTCCGTGTCCATTTCGGGCGTTTCTGGATTTAGTTAAGCACGTCTATCCGCTCAAGAGCTGCCCAACATCCCCTATCTCTAATTTACTTTCACGACCATCTACAATAAGACCCGGACCAAGTAATTCCCACTCAGCTGTTCGGCAGCCAGCAGTTGCAAAGATGCCCAGGATAGTAGGACCTATGAAGCCGATACTGTTACCTACATGGTCGGACAGCAGTGACTTTGAATATGGTAAGCAGAGCATTTACCTGCCTTTTTACATTTTTTTGTTGCTAGGTTAGGTTATGTTTTGGAACGGACCCTAGTATGCAGTTTGTCGTTTTTTGTAACCTGTGGCTACACTGAATACAGATATTGCCTCTTGCCAGAACATACGAGCTTGCCAAGAATCTTTCAAAATAAGGATAAGGCGGGAAGCGCCATTCCACTACCCCGAACTGAGAGCAGATATGCTAAAAAAATCACTGTTACAAAATTAACGCCCGTTCTAATGTAGGTACGGAGGTAGGGAATATAACCGATGTTTCTGATGTAGGCTACAAGTAGCCTAGACTAGAGGTTTCCGTCCACCCTAATGTAGGTAGAGAATAGTCTAACCATGGTTCTTATAGGCTACAAGTACCCTAGGCTAGCGGTTTCTGTGAGTGCATCAGGGTCTACTGTAAGGAGAGTGGGGGGACAACATTTTGTTTGCAGAGTACCCGGTCAGCCTCACGTATGTAGTGTAGCGTGTCAGCCTCATGTATGTAGTTTAATGGGTCAGCATCACGTGTGTAGTTTAGCAGGTCAGCCTTACATATGTAGCCTAGCAGGACAACCTTTTGTATGCAGACTAGCGGGTCAGAAACTAGCGAATTTTGTACGTTATGGCCTGCAGGAAACCCGACTTTTGCATTCCCCCACCCAAAACCCTGGTTCCTAACAGGGTCCCCCTTACCATTTAGTAGTTTTCCAGTTGCTTTTTCTTTTGGCAACACTGACAAAAGCACGGTTTTCATCGCCATTATGAAGCACAGAGGGAGCAGTTTTTTTTGTTGAGTTTTCTATAGCGAATTTTTCGCACCAAAAGTGGTGTCCTGCAGTCATTCACAGGCTCCAAAAAAAAAAGAGAGAAAGTCGCGCCCTGTTAACCCTTCCATGCGGTCATTATAGAAACTTGACGAAGACTGAACTTTGCAACATCTGTGAAGATGTGAAGCTGTAATCTCCGAAGGTTATTAATAGATGATGCAACGGAAATTGAGAGAGAAGCATGCCGAACACCACCAGGGACAGATGTCCTTAAGGGTCAGGTCAACCACAAACACAAAAATATTAATAAAAAAAAAGTACTTTACGTAGCAAGTTGAAACTTTCCAGGTACAATCATATTACCATTGCCAATGTTATATCAGCATAAGAACGCAATATGTATATCCGTTGTCCGTCCATCAGTCCGTCCGTTTGTCTGCCTTTTGAAATAAAACTGTGGTCTTATTATTTATCGTAGCCTCGCCTGCTCTTGTATGTAAATACTCAAATATCATACAGACAGCGTGTAAATTAGTTTTTCCTAAAATTTCATATAGTTCAAGATATATATATGGGTAAAAATGCACAACCGTGACGTCACGCCATAACGCCCGATTTTTCAATATAATTCTCTCTAGCGGTATTATTTATCATTTTATTTAAAAAGCTAAATTACATGAAAAGACACAACATATATGCATTAACATGAGAGGTTTCAAGAAAATCCAATAATATTTCGAACTTCAGCTATTTGAAACCAAAAAGTATTGTTTTGAGTAATCGCACTTCAAAGTTTTTCGGAAGATGTTTGAATGTTTTCATACACCATACCTTGGTTACTGACGTTATGAATTGTACTATTTTCACATACAAACATTCTAAACACTTGCATATCTATATCATACTGAAATAGTATTTTTGTATTGAAATATCTAACAGAAATTATTAATATTTACTTTACTAACTTTGGTATCGTGCTGAATGTCGATAGCGTCAGCGTGTTTCTCTCTTTCTCTCTTCTTTTTCTTTTTCTTCTGCGCCTTTATCGGCTTTTATAGCCTCACTGGTGGGATGTCATCACAATATCAAATCATAGAAAAGGGGTTTTGTTTTACCAGCAGTGGGCGTCTTCCCTATTCTCATTGACATTGCTCATCAAAGTGCGGCAGTGCCACTAGATAAGTGGTGCCACACCAGGCCATAAGTAGTGCCTTCTGCTGCTACCCTGGCCTCTTCCTCATGCACTTTTCTTATCTTCCTATATTTCATTTCTGATTTTTTCTGCTGTGTCATCATCGATGAATATTTTCTCTTGTAATCAATCTTCTTCCTTATTTGTATATTTTTGACCCTTTTTCACCTAATGCTCTGTTCTGTCCTAAGTTGAATCTGACCACTGCTCTGTAAATACTGTATGTCATCCTGCTTAGTTGAAAGAATTTTGTTTTTGGCAGTTCATTCCACAGCACACTAAGACTTTCATTTGTTGATTTGTTTCAAATGGTCGTTGGTGGTGGTGAATCAGCCTTGACTTAGAGAACAGATACCAGACATCACTAGACGTTCAGGAATAAAATACCGAAAAATACATGCCGAAATGAACCGTATTTCGAGCCGCATAAGGTTTGTTATCACCCTCGGCCCTTTAACTGGTTACACCCTGGTCACACCCATATCCCTTTAAACCCGTGAGACTCGGTAAATGAGCTGTTCCAATGAAGTTCGCACACTGTTTTTGGATAGTTATAGAATACAAATCCATGAAAAACTGGAATTTGATTTTTTTGAGATATAATGGCCTTCCAGAGGGTGACTCGGCCCTTAACCTTGCCTAACCCTCGACCTTTCCATGTATTCGACCCCGAGGTTCAAGCCAGTATACCTTTGTGGTGGCATTTTAATTCCCTCCTCCATCGCCAGCGTCCTATCGAACGAGGACACCATCAGCTTGATGAAGGTAATGCACCAGAATAAGGTTCTTAGTCAGTCACGATTCCTGTTATTTCTCTGTCTGACTTTTCATTTGTTTTCCATTGTGCGATCACCTTCAGTAATTTGTGTTGGAGCATTCAGTGTTAAACGTAATTATGCATTTAGTGTTGAACTGAGTTATTGGCACCATCTGTGCATTTTTCAGTTCCCTTTGAGAGACTTATTATTCTTGTAAGTAACCGTCGTGCATATATTGCAGATAGACCCCGACTGTGGAATCTCTCTGCTCTATCCATGTGCAGTTCCCCTTCTACCCAACTGCAATGTTCCTGTTATGAAGACATCATCGGAGTAGAATTTTTATTCTGCATAGGATTCACGCATTTAGCAGGCCCTTATTATTACCTGCCATCTAACTCGTCATTCTTCTGATCTGTTTGTTATATAATATAATCAGTTACGAGAACCCTTGAGGTCATGTAATTTTCCCTCACATGAAGAAGGCCCTAAGCCACAGAATTTCCCTTGTTTGTCTACGAATTGTCCTAATACTGAGTCATAATGTATAATAAATATAAGGAACTCCCTGCATTCATCCGTTGCTGCCCAGAATCAAGTAAGTATCCCTCGGACATTCGTAGCAAGCTCCATCAGAGTTCTGTAAGAGATATTCTTGTAATTCAAAGCGAATTACAATGATTTCAGGAGAAACCACAAGGAATCAAATGGAGTTTACAGATTATTTGAGATGAATTATGATTACCTGAAAACCAAACCATAGTAAATAACTCTCTGTCAACTTTGACAAATCAAGTTAAAACTTTTAGCTTTAAGTCTGGTGCATCTTCCTTATTATATACTAGTCATAAATATTGCTTTGGTTTCTGACAACTGCCAACTGTACAAAGTCGTTTCTTTATTTTTATTTGATAACACTCAGTTACAAAATAAACATGTTCGTTTTCCTTCTCAGCTAAATAAAAATTATAGAAGGGTGATATATTGCCTGGTTCTGCACTCTTATGTCAGACACTCCTTCAAATGAGCCCCTTAATAGTAGTAGAGTAAAAGAACATTACCGTTATCCTCTTTTTCTGTTTACACAATGAATGAAGTGTTCTGAACGATATTTTTTCTTTATTCGTGATGCTTCATTGAACGAAATTTTTTGTTCATATCAATTCTTTCTTTTTCAAAGACAACTGTCTGCTGAAGATAAAGCTGAAGTGACTTGCAATAATATCATTTAGTAGATGGTATCACAACTTTAAAATAACAAAGACGTTACAAAAATTCGGGTTTAAAATTCATAACAAACAAATGACGTTTTTCTGTCTCTATGTGAATTGATAAAATCAAGCTGCTAGATGAGATCAAGAGATAGAAAGTGTTAAGATTGTTCATATATTTAGGAACAGGACAGGAACTTCCTACCTTTTATTACTTTCGGATAAAAATTTTGGTTTAAAAGATTTTTCATAATCTTTCCAAAATCAAAATTAACTTTTACAGGTAATGGGGCGCTTGTAGGATTAATAACCTTAATTAGACTTGATATTCAATCTTTCTGCACTCTCGAAACTTTTGATATTTGATCAAATGAAGTTATTTGTTGCACAATATCAATAAAGCTGGATGGCGGTTCAACAAAATTATCCTTCGATCACTGTAAGGATTTTCATGTTGCAACAGAGTAGGTTTCCTTTTTACTGTTGACGAATCTCAAATATTTTCCCTTACACAGTTGACACCCTCCTTCTAGGTTCTGGTACTTACAGACCCGATGAAGTTACAAAAACGTTCATATCCCAGAACGAATTTCTTGGTGATATGTAAAAGAACTCAAAACTTATTTGTTTACAAAAAGCTCTAAACTCAACCTTTTTATGACACTAAACTTTAAGGAAAGGAGTCAGACCAGGGGGAGAGGGGCTGGTAATCTTATTTGGAAACAGAATTTCTTTTGGGTGCTGAACCACTTCTGTAACCCAACAGTCCATCTTCGCAATCACTTTCTCTCTCTCTCTCTCTCTCTCTCTCTGAGTGCTTGTGTATGACTGATTTTTCCAAGGAGTCTTGTATGTGTACTTGTAAAGTGGTTAACAAACATTGAACAGCGTGGGGTGCCTTGTACAGAAATGGCTACCAATCACTTCCGTTCGTTCCAAAATGGCACTTAGATTTTACAGTACTATTGTTATTTTTTTTGTCTAACTCAATATCACATACATTGATAACTATTTTTAAAAACTTAAAACATTGAAAGTTTAATTATTACAATTATGTGAAGTATACGAAATAACCGGGTACATACGCATATCACTATTAAGTCTATACCCTCAAAGATTAGTTATAGGTATTTAAGTAAAGCAGTTCTATTAGAAATATGCTTTGCTAAATAAACTTTCATCTTGTGAACTCAGTAATCGTCATATATGTACATATGTCTATTTATCTATCTATTTGCATATATATATATATATATATATATATATATATATATATATATATATATATATATATATATATATATATATATATATATATATATATATATATATAGATATATAGAGAGAGAGAGAGAGAGAGAGAGAGAGAGAGAGAGAGAGTATACATATGTATGCATATATAGAGTTACACGGCAGGCTCGAACTACCTAACAGCGAGCACCAACGACGCTCTAGAGTCCACTCGACTGTCAAGAGAGGTGTAAGTTGATACCGACTCTACTGTACATATATTGCAATCTCTCTTTTCTAATGCCACTAATTTTTTTTTATTTCATGCTACATCAGAAGTGATTCTTTTTATCCATCAAATTGTCAATAAAATCAGTAGTTCTTTAATCAGTCTCATTTTAAATTGAGATATTATTCCACTGATCATACTAGGATACTGGCTCATTTTAATTTTAAAATAAAATATAAGCTTTGGTTAAAAACCTAACATTAATCCAGTGCAAAGCCCTGCCAAAACTTTTAGTAACCCTCCCAGGTGGTCCCTCTCAGTAATATTTTTCTTAGAAACGATGCGACAAAGGAGGAGTAGCATGGTCAATGTCATATGCCGGAGATGATGACCTTAGTGTCCCTGGAAGCGAAAGAAAAATTGCAAGTTGACAGGAAAATGCTCTCAGGCTATTGGTCTTCACCATTTTGCTCTGAAATGCCCAGTCAGTTACCTATTAATTGTGGAGGAGAGAACCTTAGTTGAGCTTATGAAAAATCGAAAATCATTGTGAAATACCATACATTGTATATATATATATATATATATATATATATATATATATATATATATATATATATATATATATATATATATATATATATATATATATATATATATATATATATATATATATATATATATATATATATATATATATATATATATATATATATATATATATGTTAAATGACCCTGTCTCCAGGTCAAATATCATGTTTTATTGCTGTATCTTTTTAGGAACAGGATCAGTTATCTTACTTTCCTAAGACGTCTCTGGTAGCGGTGGCTCCCTGGGTCAGCAAATTCCTTCTCCTTTGTCAACTCCTCTCACTAAACCTATCTTTACACAAGGCCTACCAGAATTAAACACTGATATACAAAACTACTTTGCTTTCAGATTTAACGAAATGATTCAGCAAAAGCTACGATCGTTGGAGTGAATTCCACCCCCTATAAATGGAGTACATCACTAGAGGAAATTTTTATTCACAAACATTCAGGTTAACGATTCTAAACCAGCTAGTGCTCATGACTAACACCCTGGTCACCAAACAGAGTAATAAGGTCATAATTATTCTAGACCACAATAAATGTCTTATAAGATGTAAAAGAGTAAACACCACTTCCCAATTATTCGTCCTCGCAGGACGAAACCAGAATTCCTGTTAAAAGAAACACATCGATATATTAAAACCTGAAATGGTGTTAAAAGACATTCATATTCAAAACAGAAAAGTGTACAATGGAGAACAGAACAGGAAAATGTATCATGGAAACACAGAGTTTCACTTTCTTACCATCAAATGTCTGGAAAAGATATCATGAGTTATGGTACTCACTTTCTATGGCAACAAATAACAGATTTTCCAGTGGCGTCCTTCAACACTGCACCACTAATCCAATCAGACCCATTCTCAAAATGAAGTCCCCCTGCAAGAGTCTATCCCCGGATAATATACCACTAAGGAGTGCAACACTCATACGCACTCACACTTCTCAATCCACTTAAATCTGATCATCGTCAGGCAAGCACAGATGCATGCATCAAACATCTCGCTGTATCCAACTGTGCAAACCTCCAACGTCGACACAAATGCACCTGCAGCGGAAGTACCACTGGCAGGCCAGCACACTGTTCGTCCACTTCGTCCACGTCCAAGGCTTTATATATATATATATATATATATATATATATATATATATATATATATATATATATATATATATATATATATATATATATATATATATTTTTTTTATCACACCGTGATTTATATACGATCATGAAGCTTATCGACTTAATATCAAATCCACGTACCTCAATATCCCCGATGGGGAATTATCACCGAAGGGGAATTTATAAGTGATAAATGGACGGGCACTTTTCGATCCCACGACACAGACGCGCATCCAGCGAATCCAGTCGACGCTTGAGACTCGGCAGTGCCCGTCCACTTATCACTTATAAATTCCCTTCGGTGATAATTCCATCGGGGATATTCCCGAGGTAGCGTGGATTTGATATTAAGCGATATTTGTAGCTTCATGATTCATATATATATATATATATATATATATATATATATATATATATATATATATATATATATATATATATATGTGTGTGTGTGTGTGTGTGTGTGTGTGTGTGTGTGAAAGTAAACCTTTATAAGGCTTAAAAAAAGGATTTAAAACGTATTTGTTGCGGTATAAGTAATCAAATCATTATTACGTTTTACAATAATGAACAGCTTAACAAATTTTGATCAATAAAATATAAGCTAATTCCGAATTTCTTGGCAAATCCCAAGGTTTGGGAGTGTAATTTGAGGATGTCCTACTTGTAAGAAAGCACGCTAACAAATGGTTTGTATTTTTTCTGTACCCCAAACTGACTGTTTGCACTTTCGCCATTGCAGGTTGATTTTCTGGTTCAATTTTGTCAGTGCTAACTGAATATTTCATTCGCAGGCGACTTTATAAGGTGGCTGTTTCGTTCACTTTCGCCATTGCAGGTTAACTTTTAGGTTCAGTTTTGTCCGTTCAAATTGGCAGTTTCGTACATTTTCATAATCACATTTTTTACTGTTTCGTTCACTTTAATCATTCTAAGTTGATTGGTTCATTCTCTTTTGTGATTACTTCTTGACTGTTTCGTTCACTTTCATCGTTGCAAATTGACTTTTTTGTTCACCTCACTGAAAAATATCGAAATACGACTACAGCATAAAGCTTCTAGTTTTTTCTTCAACGGGAGCACATGAGTTTGCTCTGCTCTATAATCTCTGAATCTTTTCTTATCTATCTATTATTAAAGAGAAGAATGGAGGTCATGGATAAAAAATGAAGTATTGCAAACAGGATGTACCATTAGAAGGTTTTAAAAGCTGACTAATATCGGATTTTCCCGGTTTCCTTTCTCAGTTCTTATTCTCCACATTTTAGAGAGAGAGAGAGAGAGAGAGAGAGAGAGAGAGAGAGAGAGAGAGAGAGAGAGATTAAAATTCTTGTATGAGCAGATCTTTCATGGCGCTTATTCAGTTATTCATCTTCTTTCATGCGGAGAATTTTGCAATGGTATGGTGACAAAATGACTAATGGGGTAATGAACGAATTTCTTTATGTAGTTGTGTGAGATGAAGTGGCATCCTGACCTTTCCAGAGCTCTCTCTCTCTCTCTCTCTCTCTCTCTCTGTTATTTTTCATAATGTTTCAGCGAAAAGTTCTTCATTCATATATCCGCACTTTAAGAAAAGATGATGATGAAATTTATTTCTGCTACACACGTGACTGTGCGTTGATTATTTCTAAAGACTGCAGTGTATAGTGACATTCCAGAATGTCATTTACTATTCATGAAACATTTTTTTCTTAGATGGCGCAGAGATTTCATGCATTAGTTTAAAGCCTCTAACTCTTTCCAATTAAATGAAAATATTTGTTCTAAAAAGTTTAGGAAGAGGGACATAAAGAACTTTGAAAAGAGTTAAATTTCAAGAGTGGTATGTCAGCCATCATGAATCATTGAGAAGGGATCTGCATATAAAAATAAAATGAACACTCGTGGCGTAGATTTTCCTGTACGTTTCACGGTAGTTTTGACGTGAATGCAATTTTTCTTTTGAAGACTAAAGAATATTTCCTCAAATTATGTACTTAATTCTCAGCCTTCGAAGTTTTTACTCCAATGGTACAAAAACATAGGAATGGTTTATCAATCTCCGGGTCAGAAGAAGAAAGGTCCATTGCACTTGGCATTGCTGTTAACCAAGGAAGAACACGTTGAAATGGAGGATGAGGAGGCAAAAGGATTTTTAAGTCTCACTGAGTATTTGAGACTTAATCTGAAATACAGAGAAATCATAATGCTTCTTAGTCAGTCGTATTTACCGAATCTTCTCAAGAATGTGATCTTACAATTAATCGTGGACGTCTAACAGCCATTCATCATGAAATGATGTTTTGCATCGCTATCATCAACTCGGCATCTGTAACGTGATAATTAGTTGTGATGGCATTTTTTTTTTACTTTAAATAAACCTGACGATGAAAGGACACATGTTTATATGATGAATTCTAGATTCCACTTCGAGATTTTTGTCAGAAAGTCTTGAAAAATTCTTATCTTCTTTAACTTACAGATTTTTCATTTGAAGCTTATTTGTTTTGAATGAATGTGCAGCATATGTAATATCCTCATGGAATCCAAAGAACAATCAGCATATAGTAGGTCATTGCTTTCTTTATTTCTTCAGCCGTTCACAACTTAGATAACTGCGGTTCTTAACTCTTGAAAAAAAATTTCATTCGCTTTGATTTGGGATTTACGATCACCCGGAGAGTAGTGATACGTATATTTCATTCTGTTGTAGTTTGCTAAATTTTTATATTCCAAAACGAAGATTCCTTGACTGACTGGTCTCAGATCTATACAAAAATCAACGACTGATGAAAAATGTTCAGTAATGTATTGGTATGCGAAAGAAAACATTAGGTAGAAATGTTAAAAATAATTTTTTGTTTCTGTGAGACACAGTGAATTAAGTTTCCCAAGCACTCTATAAGTATAGGATTGAAAAAGCTGGCGTCCCCATCACAAAACTGAAGACTATACGTGAGCCGAATTACCAGTAGCGTTTATCTCATTCAGCCCTGAAAATTTCGAATTGGAATCAAACAGTCCTCCCAAATACAGTACAGAAATGTTATATTTGTTGTTCTGACGAAAATGGAATGCCAAGAGTTATCTGTTTAAACAGTAGGTTTATTGCTTTAATCCCATATAGGTTGTAATAAAAGAGGTCTTTCAAATATGCCGGCAAGTGGTTAGACTAAAATTAAGATTTGCTCTGATGTTCAGAATTTAAAGTTAATTTGTCTTCTTTTATATCCCAAAGAGTCATTTTCCTTCTGTTTATTATCGGTACCTTCTGGAGGCTGTTTCTATTTATTGTTTCTTCCGCTATGTACGTCACAAAAATTCAAACAAGAGTGTATTCTCCGTTAGGCCCTTCCAATTCATGCCATCATTTTTTTCTGTCCATTCATATTTAAATGCGCTGCGTAATTCAGTTACGGAATTTGTGTGCGGTGGGGTTTTTCTGGAGAAAAATTTCCCTGACAATCGAAGCACGCTGATCTGAAACCGCTCGACGAACTTTTAGGAATTTCTTTTTGGACGGAAATGGAATCCGACTTCGCCGAGCCTAAAGGACTTTTATTATTCGGATTTTGACGGCAGTGGACATTCTCTCTCTCTCTCTCTCTCTCTCTCTCTCTCTCTCTCTCTCTCTCTCTCTCTCTTCTCTCTCTTTGTGGTTTTTACACGATATGTTTTAATTTCATCTTTCACAAATAAAATAAAATTCTATACCTTCTCAGGAATGAATTTAATTTCATCTTTCAACAGGAAATAAAATCGACCATCATTTATGAATTAATATATGCAAATGAAATTACATATATATATATATATATATATATATATATATATATATATATATATATATATATATATATATATATATATATATATATATATATATATATATATATATATATATATACATATACTTCTTCTCTTATCTCTTAAAATCAATATAAATTTTTTCATTGCGCTACAATTTCTCTTTTGCCTTTTAAATCGAATCATTATAGATTAGTTTGATTTCTCTCCATGGATGACTTCCCCTGAAGGTCCATACTCCCCTCCTTATAAATAACATATGCTGACATTCCTCGGAGGAAGATCGTCACGCATTTTTTCACGCGATATGGTAAGATCAAAGGTCATCTGCCTGACAAACAATCCGGCAGTCACTTCAAGAGTGGTTCATTTTCATCCTTTTGTGAAATTGCCCTAATCTGTTTTGTTCCTAGACATCACCTTGGGTAATAATACCAATTTCGGCCTTGTTGCATGCACCAAATGTCACAGTCCTAAATATACTGTGTGGAAGTCCGAAAGTTGAGTGTTCAAATGGTTTGTTCAATTTCTCATGCCATATTAACTTTCAGACTGCAAAACGGGTTTCTTCATTATTTCGTGGGTAATTTCCTCTTGTCAGTCAAGGTTGTCCTCATTCAGTAGGTAAAGACCATTAACATTCATGAACTGAATCACTAAAAGATAAATGACTCCATTGAAATGAACTCAATTTTATAAGCAAAGTTTGCTTACCCACTTTCTATGTAATCATATTGCTGAAGAAAAATCTAATCTGATGATGCAGTTTACTCCTGGAGTCAGGTTACTGTGAGTTAGATTACGATTTCATTACTCTATTATATTTGTGTATGTATGTGTGTATGGGGTCGGAGACATCGCTACCATAAGAAGAAATTTCTCTAATGAATGTTATCTGATTCTTCATACACAAACACACACACACGCACACAAATATAAATAGTCTAGCTATTTAAGTCTGACCCACAGTAACCTGGCTCTGCGGAATGTAAACATCATTTTCAGGTAAGATTTTTCTTCAAGAAAGTTGAGTAAGCAAACTTCATGAATCGAACTCAGTCAATTATCAATCATTTCAATCATTTATCATTCTTTTCATACCTGCCTTACATTGCTTTTCTTAAACCAGAAATACAGCAAGAGAGATGTGAAGTAAATACCTTACTGAAATTTTCTGTTGTTTCTTATATACTGTACATATATATATATATATATATATATATATATATATATATATATATATATATATATATATATATATATATATATATATAATATATAATTCTATCTTAAAATTTTCCTTAAAAATCACTTACACTGTCTAGCCTTTAGTCTCAGATTTCACAATCATAAAAAATGCTTCTTCCGAACAAGCTCTTCTTTTTTGAGCAAGAGGATATATTCCAAAATATTAGGATATGAAAACTTTTAAGCATTTATCCAGTCAAAAGTATAGTTTTTTCCCAAACATGAAAACACACATTGTTATCTTATGCAAATCAAATACATTTTTAAGCTTTTCAAATATCTTTTTAATTATTTTTCAGTTTGACAATTATTTATTTGTCTCATGGGATTTGATATATACAGCGTAATTTTCGATGATATCAGAAATACAATCATGCTATTAATTGGACCGGCGCAAATGTTTGTTTGTTCAAATAATATGTTGGGACTTACTACAGTTTTGTTAAATTAAGGGTTTGATAAGAATATAAAACACAAACTTTGGAATTAATAAAATTCATATTTTTTCAAATTAAATTTGAAAGAAAATGTAAAGGTTTTAAGGAACATAGTTCGTTTGATACAAATGTCAATAATACGACATACCTGCCATTAGGTTATAACCCAAGTCAAATTTCCACTAAAAAACAATATTTGTAAAAGACACTCTTCTCGTCTGTTGCTCCTCCCCCCGCCCCCTCCCCTGTTATCAGCAGTTTTAAACGTTTGTAGGTTCTTTTGTATATGTTTTAACGTATCGTTATGCGTGTGTATATATGTATATATATATATATATATATATATATATATATATATATATATATATATATATATATATATATATATATATATATATATATATATATATATATATATATATATATATATATATATATATATATATATATATATATATATATATATATATATATATATATAAATATATATATATATATATATATATATATATATATATATATATATATATATATATATATATATATATATATACATACGTGTATAGTGAAATGACCACAATGAGCTCATAAACTTCTCGAATTCTTTGCGCTTTTTGGATGAGCCTATCACTTCAAACCTTTGGATCCAAGGCTTTGTAGTGACAAACGTATCAAAAGGCCAAAGAAGTCGAGAAGTTAAGATGGCAATGTGGCTATATATATATATATATATATATATATATATATATATATATATATATATATATATATATATATATATATATATATATATATATATATATATATATATATATATATATATATATATATATATATATATATATATATATATATATATATATATATATATATATATATATATATATATATATATATATATATATATATATTTCTATATATTATTTGCCTATAAATATTTCTATATTTGCTACAATACTTTTTCTGTAGCTTTCTGCTCATCAAACAATACCTTATTCTTTCCGTACTTGCAAAGGAATGTTCATCTTATTAGAATATCATTATTAATCCTTCGGATAAAAACACTATATTACATTTTGACGATAATATTTGAAACATTTTGAAAAAATATCTAAGAAAAAGGGTCAATGAGGAAGTTAAAATTTCAACTGAAAAATTTAGCATGATTATTAAAACGTAATACCTAATATTTTTTTTCGAAGTTATATAAAAAAAGGGAAAATAGTTTCCATAATCTCGTCTCTTAATTATGACATCAGAGATGGGTAGGAAAAGTCAGCTGATGAGATGGAAAATTGGTGAATGCGCAGCACCTCCTCTCTGAGGCCATTGATCATTAGCTGGCATAAGGCTAAAGTTCTGACAAGCGACTTTGCTCGAGAGCTTAGCATTTATAAAAAAAGAAAAAAGTATATCGTTGGGAACGACGAATGATATTAGCTGGCCAGTTACTATTGCTATAAACGAAGTGATCCTTTATCCCTAAGAACTTTATTTCCCATTACGTTTTATTTCATGTTAATTGTTTAGTTTTTACGCAGTTTATCATTAGCACTGTACATTACTGTCAACTATATTCTGATTATCTAAAAATCGTTTCCCTGTAAAATTAAAGCATTCTGTCATGCCTCAACGGGAGCCATATAACAAAAGATTTTTTTTTTATTTAATCACTCAAGAGAAATCTAGCAGTTGGATGCTCCTGCACAAGAAGGATTCCTTGAGAGATCCTTCCCAAAGAGACGAAAGAGGATTACGGCAATTACTTGGAAAGGACTTTCCTAGACTCATCCCATTTATTTCAGAGGCAGCAAAAATATTTTGCCACGCCGATTCCCCTTTTTATGTCATATATTTGAGGGGTTTAAAAGTGGAACTCTCAGGGTGGAGGTGATAATGCCTACATTTTTTCGCGTTCACTAATTGAGAGGCGAAATCAGATTCTAGGGACTGATGTGATGCAACAGAATGATGACCGAAACAAAAGACTACAGTACATAGACAGGCAACGAAGATTTCGCAAAAAAGTGACTGAAGTTATTTACCTTTACGATGGCAAGATATTGTTTAGTTTTTCTTTGGAGGCCTGGATGTCTTACAATACGTAAGTCTTCACTGAATCTAGCTTTTAGCCCAGAAAACGGTGATTTAATGGCATTTATTTGTGTTTTTATGTTAAATGTGTGTGATAATGTTTACACCATCACTGGATGTTTTTCATGTGTTAACTACTGGTTATGTAATGTTTGCAACTCAATTTAAAGTTAGTAATATGAGTTCTATAGTCTTACATATACAGTTAATTTATATTTTCACTTTCAGTGATTCTAAAGTTCTGCCAAGAAATTGTAAACTAGATCTTTAAAACATAAAAATTTGTGAGTTCCTCTAATGATTTTTCAGCGTTTAATACTATATAAAGTGTTAATATACTAATAAATTCATCTTCATTTCATTAATATTTTCCTTATTCGTCTGAGTGTAACCTTCAATAATTTCTGTAATTTTGAAAATCAATCTTTGATCGATAATGAGAACGAAAGTTCCAAAGCCTCGCTTGGTTTGTGCAACAACACAATCTTCTTCCCTGCCCCTCCCCCCACAAAAAAAAAAGAAAAGGAAGAAAAACAAATAAGATTCTGCTCTTTGGTTTAAACAAAGCCACTGAGTATTTTAGCCTAAGATTTTAGGTCCTTTATAACTCAAGATGATAAGAGACGTTTATTAAGCTTTGCTGCCCGCGGCCGGATTTGAAATTGGAAACACAAGAAAAGGAAACTGGAACCGTGTAATAGAGGTGTGTTTTGGAAACGATTTACGGCTGGATTTGTTGAAGAAGTTTCTGAAGATGGTAGTTAGAAGTCAAGCTGTTCATACAGCTGATTTGTCGTCATTGAAAAAATGATATTCTTTTTATTAAATTCACCATGGTAAAGTTAATTGTTTTTCCCCGTATTATTATTATTATTATTATTATTATTATTATTATTATTATTATTATTATTATTATTATTATTGATGAAAAAACGACAATGATGCCGGTATATAGATCTATTGAAAAATATACAAACGAAAGTTTTCGAGCAGCTTCTCGAAAACTCTCGTTTTATGTATATTTTTAATATATATTTACACTGACCTCACTGTGGAATTCTCCACCATTTTTGTGATTCAAGCAATTATTATTATTATTATTATTATTATTATTATTATTATTATTATTATTATTATTATTATTATTATTATTATTATTATTATTATTATTATTGAAATAGTTTTACCAAACCACTGAGCTGATTATCAGCTCTCACAGGGATGGTCCGAAGGATTTATTTTTACTGACATTTTTTTTAATATATATTTTGACAACTAAATTAAAGTTATTCGAAAATTTTAAAACTGGATTAATTGCAAATGTTGAAGTTTCTGACAAAATTTCACTGATCTATTCATTTCCAAAACTTCATAGCCGTTTGCTGATTATACTTTGAACCGTCACACAACAAATGTTTAATTGTTATCATTACATTACACTCAGAGCATTAAGGAGCAACGTTAAGTGGGTTTATTTCTTAAGTGTCCTTCTCAAAGAGACGCTTATTCGAAGACGTGTCTCTCTTTAGTATGACGAACTCCATTTTCCAACACTAGGTTTTCTTTGTTTTAATTTATTACTTTCAGGTTCTTCATTCCACATATTTTGTCATTTTTATAATGCTTATTTTTATATGTGTTATTTAATCATTACTAGGGATGTTTACATTTGCTTTTGTCATGTGGACTACTTCTTTGGCTGCTTTATCAGCCTCTTCATTTCCATTGAATCCCTATATGGGCAGGGATCCAACATAATTCTGTAATTTTCCCATTATTGTATAATTTATGAAGTAATAGCTTAATTTGTTGTACAATATTATCTTTTTGTAACTTTGAATAGCGTATATAACGCTTCTTAGTCGCTAAAAATCACAGAATCATTGAATGATGTTTCTTTGATTATTTTAGTGGCTGATGCAATTGCACATGCTCTGCTGTGGATACTGAGGCATTATCAGGCAGAGAGAATTTATATGTTTTGTCTTGAGATAGTGCTGCATATCCCACTCCGTATTTCGATTTAGAACCGTCTGTGTATATTGCGTAATGTAGACCTTTTCGGCCTATATATTCTGTTGTACGTTGTCTATGGTGTTTTGGGGTAAAAGGTATCTTTGAGATAAATATCTCAAGTGTGTACAAATTCTTATTTTGTTTATACTCCATGGAGGAGGTAGTTTTACTCATCGAAGGTAACTGTATATTTATAGGTAATGACTCCAGCAACCTTTTAGTTCTAACTTGGAATGGT
>NC_089752.1:89028379-89043379 GCF_040412425.1 Macrobrachium rosenbergii
GGAAATATGCCAGAGCTCTTATCCATGATCGACACCATCCACTGTTCACTCAAACACTGAACAAATAAAAGGAAGTGCTTTTGGACCAAAAGTGGCTTGCTATCATCATGTCAACTTCATTTCTCTCACTTGCCCATTCTCTCTTTCTCAGATTATGAAAACATAATAGGCATAGCCACAGCTAATAACCATGGAACAGGCACACAGAACAAATACGTAACAGGCAATTTGCCAAAAGCTGTCAACTCATCAGATAAGACAAGAGGCCTCTGCCTTTCTCCAAACACAACTTCGTCCAAACACTTATGTCAACACTGAATGTACTAAGCAATAAGAATTTTACCCTCTCTCTCCACAACTCGTTAAGAATTCAAGTCCATAACACTCTAATATACTGCACCATAAATTAAACAAATGAAAGAAAAACATATCAAGACACTTTCAGATTACATGATACACAATTTATCTGTAAGAAAAGACATTTTAAAATCAATTCATCACAACAAATGACAAATCTGCAAGCAAAACATCAACATTTTCATAGAGACACATATTATATTTGTAGAATGGTTTTACATATTATAACACCTTATAATATTCCTCCCCCGAGAAGATTAATTATCCTGGGTTCGAATCCAACGATTCGGAATGGGATAAATAATCTACAATTACACTGCTCTCTTCAAAATGTTCTCTCTTGTTACACAACAAGATTATACAATCAATCAGGGAAATTATTATGGCTGAAAAACTTGCACAGAATAGGTGATAAATTCTAGGCACATTCACAAATCTTTGTAACTCTTTCACTACTTTAGAAACAACCTCGGCTTACCAAATATTATCAAGTAATCAATAAGATAATTTATCAGCTACACTGATGAAATTCAGTTTCCTATAATCAGTACACATCCTAAATGAGCCATCTGGTTTCTTCACTAACACACAAGGAGAACTGTAATGACTTGAACTGGGCTCTGCCAATCCGTGCTGCAACAAATATTCAACTTCCATTTTCAAAACATCTTGATGAAAGGGTGATACATGGTAAGCTCTTTGCCTGAATGGTTTAGCATCTTCTCTGATCTTTATCTCATGCTTTGTCAAGTCGATACACTTAGGAATGTCTGTAAAAATCTCAGGGAAACTTTAGATCATCTCATTTAAATCTTTGCTTTGTTCAACACTTAGATGTTTTAGTTTGTTTTCTAAATTTTCTAATATTGAGGAATTGTTCATCTTGCTTTCAGCTCCCAACTTGTAGCCATCATCATCTTCTGTAGGTGAAGTTGTTTGGGTTATAGACATAACCTCTGTTCTAGTCTCTGAGGAGTAGGGTTTCAAAAGATTTACATGTATCTTCCTCTGTCATTTCCTTCTCTCTGGTGTTTCAATCACATAAGTTCGATCAGTTAACTTTTCTGTTATCCTATAAGGACCTTGAAATTTATTGGTAAGGGGAAACATTTTCACTGGTAAAAACACTAGAACTTGCTGTCCAACACTAAAATTCCTTAGCTTAGTCTTAGCATCATACTTTCTTTTCATTTTCTTTTGGCTTGTCTTCAAATTTTCTAAAGAGAATTTTCTAATTTCTTTTAACTCCTCAAGTTCTTCACAGATTCTACTTGGACTTCCTCTTGATTTTCTTCCCAGTTCTCTGCAAGGATTTTCAACAGACCTCTCACGTCTTGACCGAAAATCATTTCATTTGGCAAACATCCTTGTGAAGTCCAGGCCAAAAAATAAATACTTCATAATCTTCTCAACAGTCTTCCTGATTCCCATATGTCCAGCCACGTGCGCTACTGCAACCACTTGCTTCCTCAATGGATATGGAATCAAAATTTGATGATATTCACCCCATTCAGCATTTCTTGGTATATCTGCAGGTCGATGCTTCCGCATTAGCAATCTTTCCTTTAGATAATAACAGGCAGAAGTTTGTTGCATCTCTTCTTGTTCACCAACTTTGAAGAACAGATCAGCCAACGTTGTATCCCTCTTCTGCAGTTCCACTAATTTCTCTCTAGTCACTTCACCAACTTCAATAGCTGAACTCTCAATATCTGTTAACTCTGCTTCTGTAGTTTCACTATTGTCTTCAGGAACACTTTGACTACTCGGAGTCTCTTTACCAATAATAGCATTTTCCTCTTTTTCAAGAATCTCTTCAGTACTGACATTAAGGGAAACTTCACTTTCCTGGAACAGCTCTTCTAAGCTCAAATATCCTTCTGGTGTAGGTAAATCTTCAGTTTCTTCACTTCTATGCTCAGCTCTCTTCATGTTCCTGGTAGTTACACAAACTTAGGAAAAGGTGGGGGTTTTCTTCTCTAAATCTATTGTAGGACTAATCCTTAACGGTTTGTAGGTCATTACAGGACAAGGAACGAATGGAACACCACCAACTTCATTACCCAGTAAAACATGCACACCTTCAACAGCTAGTGAGTCCTTTATTGCAAAAGCAATATTTCCTGTCACTAATTCACATGACAAATGCAAGCGGCATATAGAAGCTACTTACTCTCCTCCTATACCCTTTAAAATAACTGAATCTCCGGTGAGATTCTTCTCCAACTGTGGGTGAGCACCACGAACTACCACACTATAGTTACTTCCTATATCACGCAATACCTTCACTGTTACCTGTACACTCAAAGAGGGAGTTGTCAGCATACCTTCATAGATATATGGCTTAAAAGCCTCCTCACTGTTCAGCCACTCACTACTGGAAGTTGCATTTCCACTGGTTGCTAAGCACTCTGTTTGTCTCATTTAATTTTTTCCCACACTGTTCCTCGTAGTTGGCTTTACCTGGCTACCTCTTATCACCTGTCCAACTGGTTTAGTCTACTGGTACACTTTGTAGCAATCTCGATTATAATGTCCTACTCTTCCACACTTGTGGCAAACAACATTAGTTTTCTGCATCTGTCTTGAGAATAGACTAGAAGGGCGGGTTTAACATTGCACTGCTGTGTACTGGTATAGCAAAGGGTTTTCAACCTGGGCATTATCCTGGGTAAATAATTATCAACAATTTTCTTTATTTTTTATGGAATTCTTGTGTTTACAATAGATATTAGAGGGGTTGGAATGTTTTTCTTTTGTTTTGTTTTCTACTTTATACAAAGTGATGGGGTACATTACTGACATTAAAAATACCCAAAATGGTACGTAAAACTCGACTTCTTAAAACTCGACTGAGACCTATAACCTGTGAATTGTTGGTTCTGGTACTTAACATTATAATTCTTTATGCTGGATATTATGTTATAGTACTCGCTCAGAGTAGCAGCTTTATCAAGTTTCTTCACCTCTCTCTCTCTCAAATAAGCTCTTATATGTTCAGGAATTCCTCTTTGATATTGCTCTAAGACCACTAATTCTTTAATTTCGTCCATAGAATTAACTTTAGCCGCCTCTAGCCATCTTTTAAAACATCTCCTTACTTTATAGGCATAATCCAAGAAAGTCATCTTGTCATCCTTCTTTAAAGGTCTGAATTTTTCATTGTAATATTCAGGGTCATCTGGTAAACCTGTAGCACATTGTGTTTGAGTACCTGACTACACTGATCAGCTGATATATATATATATATATATATATATATATATATATATATATATATATATATATATATATATATATATATATATATATATATATATATATATATATATATATATATATATATATATATATATATATATATATATATATATATATATATATATATATATATATACATATATATATATATATATATATATATATATATATATATATATATATATATATATATATATATATATATATGTGTGTGTGTGTGTGTGTGTGTGTGTGTGTGTGTATGTATGTATATGTATACACATCATTCTCAAATGTACCAATCGAAGAAACCATTGAAATGGTAGCAAATGAAGTATACCATAGCAACAAACAACCACTAGACGTTCCGGAGAGCCTACTTCGTACAATTACTCAAAAATGTTTTGCAACATACTTCAAAACTTTTCGGACAGCAGCTTATAATAGCGACATCTGGCGCTATTTGGCAACTCAGTGGTAAGCGCATGAAACAACTGAACACTAGTAGTGGGTCCGAGAAATTACCTGCAGTTTCCCTTAAACGGCTTTTTCCAATATTGCTTACTGTTGGCATACTTTACTTAATTAAAGGATGTTACTATAATACTTCAGAGGTCATCGCTGTTCTTATGTTTTAATATTTTCATCTCCAATTGTCACTATTGTTGTTTTATCTCCTTCATATGTGTGAACCTTGTAGACAAAGGCCTCAACTGAATTGAACTATTAGTCTTATTAACATCAACAAATACTACTTTTGTAAAGATTTGCTTGCACATTATTATTAATCAAGTTTTTGAGTGACTAATCCCATGTATATTGTGAACTAGTGAAACTTAATTTAAAATATACAGAACTAGGCTAACTGATTTCACGTCTATTTTTGTAATACATAGAATATAATTGCGCCACACATACACACACACACACACACACACACACACACACACACACACACATATATATATATATATATATATATATATATATATATATATATATATATATATATATATATATATATATATATATATATAATGTGTTATGTGTAATTTTTCTTTCATTGCTACTTAGGCCTATCATTTTGATGCCTCTTAAAGTTAACTGAATATATAACTATTTTTGTATTTCTTATTATCTAAGTTTCTAAAGAATTAAAATTAAAGAAGTTCAACATTCATTTAGTTAATGCTAAATGCCAGCATGAAAAGACTACAACGCTCGTCAGTGGAGAATGTCTCCTCCTTATCGCAAAAGATGACTCTTACAGAAATCATCGGCCACTGGATTATATTATAACGCAAACCCTAGTCTCTATTCTTTTGTGTTTCGCTGAAATGAAGTGTTTCTTGGCAAATGATGAAATAATATCTTGGTCTCATGTAGCCTGTTACGGATGTTTGAGCAGCAACTTGAAGAAACCAATGATGATCCATAAATGAGCAACAATAGTCACAATGAATTTATCATATTTCCTCATTCTCTCTGTTGTTGTATCCCTCTATAAATGGTTGTTTTATTTATGCTAAGCTGCCAACATCTACAATAGAGAATTAGTCCTATGCATGCTAATGATTGTGGTGCAGCTGAGTCTGTTGCCCATCTTACCGAGTGTGGAGTCACACGATAACATACAACGTTATGAGATTTTTTCTTTTTTGTTTCTGACAACAATAATGGTTGAATTCTTTCTTTCATGATTTATATAAAATTTCATTGATGATTATTCAATAGTATTTTATTAGTCAATAAGCTTTTATCTGGATTCAAAATATAGTTTCTTCTTTGACTCTTTTGCCCAATCATCTGAAGTGAAATGTTTCAAAATGTTTCGTTATTTTTTCGTAATATGAATTTTTCACTCACCATTCTTTTTATATTGTTAACCGTATGATTAATAACAAAGTCGAATAAGAAAATTACATTTCCTTGTAAATATCAAAAGAACAAATTACTGTTAGGTGAACAAAAACTTCTGCAACATGTTGCAAGACATTATTGAGTGACTGTACGTAAGCTTTTAATAGCCTACACCGAAGAATTGCCGTTCCGAGGCCCAAATAAAATATTTTTTCCCGGAAATTGATGGCGTATCCATGGGATCGCCATTGGGCGTTTGGTTTGTTAATTTTTACATGGAAGTTCTGGAAAGAAGAATTTTCAAAGAAATACAAGATAAACCACAAATATATTGTAGATATATGCATTGATGACGTTTTTTTATAGTTGTGAAAAATGAACTACAACTAGAAGAGCTAAGAAATAATTTTGACCATAGGTCGTGCCTTACATTTACCTGTGGCGTGTTGGTGCAAAATGGAGGTAAGTAAATATACGACTTCGGTATACAGTACGCTAAAAACTCCAACCTCGGCATATGCATGAATGGCAATAGTGAGTGTCCTGACAGGAACAAAAAGAGTGTAATAAGTGCATACGTGAGGAGAGCTGTTACCCATTGCTCTTCTTGGGATAATGCACATAATGAGCGTCAGAGGGCTTTCATGAGTCTTCGTGAGCAACGGACACTCATCCAGTGAAATTTATAAATGTATAAATAAACAACTGGAGAGATTTACAGAATGCCATCACCAGCAAGACAGAGCACATTCCCATACAAAACCATGTTATCGGAATTATATGTCCACAGGCTATAAAACCGACGAGCCTGTTTGAAAGGAAATAATAAAATGAAGAACTGCTCCAGTTAATGACAACGACACCCAAAAATTTACTCAATATTACGAGCAGAAACACTAGCTGGTAGTCTCATCATCGTAAAATATAATCTTTCTGATATGAGCAACGACTTGAATCACACGGACGTGGTTTACCAATATACTTGCCCAGTCGGAGACTGTAAGCTCGGCATATACTGTACAATATATATATATATATATATATATATATATATATATATATATATATATATATATATATATATATATATATATATATATATGTGTGTGTGTGTGTGTGTGTGTGTGTGTGTGTGTGTGTGTGTGTGTAAGACAGCACAAATGGGTATGCAAGTGTTTCCTTCGCCTATATATTATAAAACTTAAGGCGCTCATTTCCCATTGATATCCATTTATCATCGTCTTCACTTTTGTGCACGGACTGTTCTGAATGAATAGTAAGAATGTGTAATTACTGTAACAATATTTATCTCTTGGTAGCCATTTTTATTTTTCCTTTCCTTTGAATTACTCTATAATATATGTTTATGTTTATCATTCATTTAAAGCTGTCTAAGAGAAGATTTTGTTATCGTCTTGTTCTCTTGTCCAGGACTTCCACACTTTCCCGTGCGTCTTGCATTTTATTTTGTTCTTGGTAGGTAACATTTTAATCCTTTTGAATCAGCATCTTCGTTAGTCTAAACCTCTTCCTTGATAGTCTTACTTAAGAGAAGGTTTAGTCCTTTTCTTTTGTCCTTTATTAAACAGAGTGCGTGGAAGAAAGAGTGGAAAGTCTGTTAAATTTGATAAGAAGAAAATAGCGGACATAGGAATGTGCAAAGTATCATTTCCAAGATACGTAGAAGAAATTTGGGTCAAAATGCTGTCCTAATTATGCTGGATATCTAACGCTTAAGTTATATTGTAAAACACGCCATTTGAAAAGGACAATTTATAATTGTAGCTTCATGGACTAGGACAATTGCTTCATAGCATCTTAAAAAAAAATTAAAAGATAAAGTATTTCAATGACTTAACGATCGTCGCAACTTCTGCCAGACCAAGTTAGCATTGCGAGACGATCGTCTTGTAAGTATTGCCTATTTTAATGCGGTCCATTAACTCTCCATCCAGTTCTTCTTCTCCTTTTCCTCCCCGAGAAAAAAAGTCCCCCCACCTTCCTTTTCTCTCTCCTCAGTTCCATCTCCGACGTTCACATATGATGGAAATTTATCTCAGCGCTGATATTTGGAACCATTCCAAAGGAATCTGAAATATTTCCCAACTTTTCGTCTTTCCGCGAGCTTCCTCTTTAAATCCTCTTCGGCCATTACTCTCAATTTAGCGTCTTCCTGTGAAACTTTTCGTTGCAGAGAATCCACATTGGCTCTGCTCTCAAACCATAAGCGAACCAGAATTTTTCTAGTTCAACTTCTCAAGTTTCTTGATACTCTCCCTCCACTTTTTCCTTCCCAGAGTTTTGTGCTTGTCGATTTCTCCAATTTTTTTTTTCAAAATTTCCTGTACATTTTATTTGTTTAATTATTTTCTGTAATTCATCTTATGACAGCTTTAATTGGGCGGGGCGAAGTCAAGAAAAGTATGCTTTATTTCTAAATAGATAATCTACTATTTTATAACTGTATGGCAAAGGGCCTGTTATTTCGTGTTTTTAGCTACATGATCACGTTATGTAAAGATATATTGTTTTCCCTACATTACCTATTGCCGCAATAAATCACCAATTAAAATCCCACTGTGTTCGCCAACGGAGATTTAGAAGAGAACAATGTTAATGGTCGTAATGAAGCCTCCAATCCCTTGTAAACTTTTTTCCCTTTTACGGAAATCTTTCCACATTTCGTCACGGCGTCAAGTTAGGATACGGGCCATGGCTCCTCACAGAGGCTCCTAATCTTGTTAAAGGTTTTTGTCAGCCTCACAGGCAACGCACAATAGAGTGCTCTACTCAAAGTTGCTCGAGATGACTACTAATTGTATAATAGCTGCTTATACTGAATGTGAGTTTACGTGCTTATCAAATTTGTTGTAGAAATTCACAGTGAACTGTGGAAGGAGAGAGTCAACATAGTGATTTTTTATGTGTTTCTATATTAAATCCTGGCAGAAATATATTAATGAAAGAAAGTGTAATATTCTTTATTTTACAAGTATTTTTTTCTTTACAGATTTCAGCGATTAATTTATCTGAAAGATATTCAGGGATGATTAACTTTTAACAGAAATGCTTTGTGTGCATAATATTAAATGCTCACTGTTACAAGAAGACAATATACAAAAATATATCTAAGAATTTATGATTTCGTTTTTTTTACTGACAATTCTTTTTGCTCCGTAAATGTTTACTGATACGACATTTGTTACAAAATTATTCGGACTGTGTTATTGAAGGTTTCATAGCATCTATTTACATATGCGTGTAAAAACACGCACAGCCCAAATAGGAAATATCTTCATTTTGTCATTGGATTCAATGATAATATACTAGGAAACTCAGGATATTCTCGTATCTTTCCTCTAGGAATTCTTAACTGTCCTGAAGTATAAAGAAAAAGCAAAATAGTTGGATTGAAAGAGAAAGCAAATCAAAACAAAAGAAATGGCTGAGCGCATTGTATAGAGGAAATGCATTTACCTAATGAATCCTCTCTTCTGTGACCGGGACGCCCAGCGACAAAGTGTTCTCTGAGGAGACTCTGGAAGAAGAAGAAGAAGAAGAAGAAGAAGAAGAAGAAGAATGGATTCAGGAAAGATAGATTTTTAAGAATTGTAACTGGAACTAGATTCAGGAGATTTGCCAATTAGAGGTTATGATGCTATAATTAACTTACTTTCGGTACAAATAAAATTCATTATCAAACAATCTCTGGGAGGTGAGGTTTTACTCCATTTCCTTGGTAGGGTGACGTGTTTTGGACCAAATAAGGGAGGACTTCAGTGAAAGATTAGCATCGGATGGACTGACCATTAATTCTACCTGTGGTAGACACGTTCTAAAATGTTCATGTTATTCTGTATGTTTATTTTTTTCTAACAAGAGTTTGTCAGATTTAGAATAACGAAACTTAATTATGTTGCGACACTGCATAAGAAAATAAGGATTAAAGCCTTCCATTCTGATCATTTTAAAATATTTTAGATGTAAGTTAAGGATATAATAATCTTAAATGTAACAGAAAAAAGCAGAATCTCTATAAAATTTTATGATGTAACAAAATTATTTCACATAGAATACACTGGAATAACGAAGTTTGGCTGAATCTCTTCCTGTTCAAAGAGGGGTAATCTTAAATACATCTCTGAAATTGTAAAATGGACTTATTACATCTACTTTTTGACCAAGTGACGAATATACAATTTTTTTCAGCTTTTTTAGGTATCTGACTTCTTGTCTCAGCAAAGTATCAGGTCTGTCTCTCTCACCATCCAGGATGTGTGGTGAGAGGCCCATTTGGTACTTAGCTGAAACAAAAAAATCAGTGATAAAATCACCGTCGATGCAGATAACTAAAAGAATTGATAATATGCACATTCGACACTGCCAAAAAAAGGACGATTTATTAATGGGATTTTCAAAACACACTGCACTTATATCGATAAGCTGTTTATATACGAAAACAGACTCCCTGATAGTATTTAGATTATTTAGATACCGATATGATACCACTTTTACCGTTTGACCACCGCTGCTATTCTTTTTTAAAGAATGGTGTTTAGTACCATTTGGTTGTTTATTGCCACGTTATCTATTGTTGTGGGTCCATTTTTGTAATGGTTTATCTTTTGTTTTTGTGTGTTTTTTCCGGCTCTAACTCCTTCGCCAATTTTATATTCTGAAAGAGGGAGGGAAGATTTCTCTCCGAAAGCTCAGTAAATCTTTTCGACTCTTTTGTGGGTCTTTCTATACAAATGCTTCAGACTTGGGAAAAGTATTTGGTTATTTTATGCTGTTTTTCTTGTCGTCTTAGTTTAGAGTTTCATTAAATAGTGATGATAAAACAGCAACAGCAGGATGCTAGAGAGTACTTTTTTTTTTCATTATAGCGATGTGTAGAAAGTGGCCAAAGAGGTTAAAATTAAATATGACAAGTAAACGAAAGGAATTTAAGGCTAGATGCCTCGTCACGAGTAGTGCCACCAGTAATAAATAACTGAAAAGTAAAATATTTTCTGGAATTGCAATCAGGCAGTTCGAGATCTCTAAGATGATTTATAATAATCAGCATAAATGGTACCTTTGTACGTTAATGCAGACTTGCAAATGATAAAAATATTTTATTCAAATATTTAAATAACAAAATGAACCGTATCAATTATAGTCACAGAGCTTGAAACGAAAGGAAAAACACCCGTGAAATATTTCATATGAGGACATCTAATGTGATCAATTAGTCTCAATAAGTAGTGCTTTTTAGGCAGATTAGTTAATGGAAGGGCGGCACTTAATTTTCAGTCCAACTATACAGTTGGAATTCATTATTCGTTTCATGTAATGTTCCTATTATGTTAATTGAAAGAAGCAAATTATTAGCATTATCGACTCATTACGTTCATTACTCGCTATGCTGTAGGAATTACTTGAATTTAGATTAAAATTGGCAGTTTCATGTTATTTAGAATCTACGTACTAATCATGAAAACAAAAGTGTTTGTGTGTGCATGTGTACTAGATTTTGTAGTTTATATTAATCGCATCTTTTAAAAGGTGATTTTACCTTGGTTTTACCTGAAGCTAAAAATATGGAACAAAAAAAGCCGATATACGTTGGTATCTTCCGACCTTAGATTCTTACTTATATCATTTCCGCATAAATGTAGGATTCCTAAAACATTTAAGCTAAATAACTTTAGCCTACGTACAGCCGACGATGATGACAAAAAAGAGAAAATGCCCAAAGAAAGAAAAGTTTTGATAATCTGGAATACTTAATATGAAAGCATTATATTATGATTTGCTTAAAATGTTCAGCTTTTATTTATGTCTTTACTTGCCGGAACGTTAAACTTTTTAATGACGTACTATTGGAGCTTCATTTACAATTTACAACCATTATTTAATACGCCAATATACTATTTAATTTTTCAAATACTATTTGTTATTTTGTTGTAATGCCAATAAACCTATGAGAATTAGATAGGCTACAGTTCTCTGGTGTACTGGCTTATTCTGCTGTAGACTGTACAGCCACTGATCGGTAAAAAACCTAACTGAGTATGATCTTCTCTTTTCCATATGAAAAACTAAATCAGGGGAGAATTCATAGACCTTTTTTGTCATATTTGAACATTCAGAGAGCTTACAATTCGTCAGCCAAAATTACAACTTTTAAATGTGCCAGATACTTTCGTTCTTTTTAATGAAATCATGTGCATTCGTTTTATCAACGATTCCACTCTCCCTTCTTTCTTCCTTTTTCTACAGGGACTATTTTGGTCAATGATCTGTTGAGCTCAAGAATCTAATACCTTCTCCTCTAAGATGGCTTTCAACTATTTCATTCCAGCTTAGTTCTGCTTCTGCTCCTGTTATTGATCTCTCTGGTATCCTGTTGCCTTCGTGTCAGAGTTCTTTGTATTATAGATTGTGATGAACAGCAGGCTGACTGGCTCGATTTCACTAGCATTGGTTACATAAGTAAAGCATGTTACCCTGTCTTTTTTGCTGATATAATAAAACTGGCTGTATATATTATTCAATGTATTTTCCCGGTTATCATGGTCAAATGCGCCTCATCTTTTGTCCATGTTGATTCTTCAGACATTTTCCTTATTTTTGTAAACAATCTACAGTTATTCTTCATCTACTTCTTGGCTTTCCAAACAAACGAGAAATGAGAAGTGTTGCTCATTTACCCATTTAGTGTTGAATTCCCATCTTTGGCAATTTTTTATATTATCTAGCCACTGGCGGTAACCATGAGTATCACATCCTTTAGTAACATCACTGCATCTGATCACACTTCTTTTTAATTATGTGAGTGCAATTCATACATACCCTTTATTCTGAAGATGATTTTGTATTTTCTATAAAACGATATCAGATGGCATAGTCTAATCTCAAATCATTAAAAAGAAGTTTTCTTATTAACCCATAGAGAAAATAAAATTTCTGACGCGTTTCTCATTTAATTCCTCTCTCCAGATCTCAGCATTTGATCTTTATATATATATATATATATATATATATATATATATATATATATATATATATATATATATATATATATATATATATATATATATATATATATATGTATGTATGTGTATATATATATATATATATATATATATATATATATATATATATATATATATATATATATATATATATATATATATATATATATATATATATATATATATATATATATATATATATATATATATACTATATATATATATATATATATATATATATATATATATATATATATATATATATATATATATATATATATATATATATATATATATATGACTTAGAGAAATTCCAAACCCCTAGGCCATATCATGTTCTAGCCGCGAAATGCTCAGAACCAATTAAACCTGCTCAGATCCCAGTCCCACATTATCAAACACCTTGGTGGCAACTTTCTTCATTTTAATCACTTAACTGTTATGGTTTTTCCAAGGAGAGGTCAACCTAAGACCCTTCTCTTTTTTTACTATTGTTTGATCGATTTCTCTCTAAGATATCGGAGAATCTCTTATTGCTGCTCAGGTGCTGCATTGAAACGTCCGGCTAGCAACTGCGGAGGTCAGTTATTTTTGGATTTCTCGCAAACATTTCCAGTTTCTTGGAAATTTAACGACCTCCCTCTTCCAGGAGGTTAGTCCAACGTTTACTCAAAAGGGTTATTTTCCTACTCTACTTATTTAAAATAATTTCCTGTAGACGAAAGAAGATTCATACAATCAGGGTGACTGGAACGCAAGCATTGATTAGAAAAAATGCCCATTCATATGGAACATAGGAAATGGCTTGCTTTATAATTTAGAACTAATATATATATATATATATATATATATTATATATATAATATATAATATATATATCATATGCTCAGAACCAATTAAACCCTGCTATATCCCATATATCATATTTTAATATTAACTGTTATGGTTTTTCCAAGGAGAGGTCAACCTATACTATTGTTTGATCGATTTCTCTCTAAGATATATATATATATTGAAACGTCCGGCTAGCAACTGGTGAGGTCAGTTATTTTTGGATTTCTCATTTCCAGTTTCTTGGATTTAACGACCTCCTCTTCATTATAACGTTTACTATTTTCCTATATTATTTAAAATAATTTCCTGTAGACGAAAGAAGATTCATACAATCAGGGTGATATATGGAACATAGGGAAATGGCTATGACTAATTTATATATATATATATATATATATATATATATATATATAATTATATATATGTATATATATTATGTGTGTGTGTGCATAATTTCAACCAAACTTGGAAAACATATGACTTACTATCTGGAGGAAAATACTGTTGGGGTAAGACATCACTAGCACCAAAGGGGATTGGGGTGGGAGGGGCTTCTCTGAAACGGGACTGGTTCTCCCTGTAGACTTAGTAACTAAATAAACTCTACGAGTTTATCATACCTCATTTCGGTATACTTATAACTTACTAAATGGAAAAGAAAACTGTGGGAGTAAGACAGATATTAGTTTCTAATCCATAGTTTTTGAGGTCGCTGAGATGAATAGTAACGCTCCCAATGCCCTGTAAGTACAAGTTTAGCCCTGATAGGAATTTGGGAGGGTGAGAAGGGGTGAAATATAAAATGTCAAAAATTCTGAGCAATGTAATTGAAGCAACTATCTCAACAGGGAAGAGAGAGAGAGAGAGAGAGAGAGAGAGAGAGAGAGAGAGTTTATTGGTTGTCATTCAGAGTTTTTCTGGGCAAGTTCCTGGTTGGTCAGCTAGTATGTATACACACATACATACATACATACATACATATATATATATATATATATATATATATATATATATATATATATATATATATATATATATATACATATACAATATGTATATGTATATGTAAGTAATGAATACATAGCACGTGTTTTACAGATAAAAATTTCTGACTCACATTGGGATTGAACCTCAGTCTCTCAAATGACAGGGTGGGGTTCGATCCTCATGTGAGTTATAAGTTTATTTCTGTGAAGCACGAGGCCAAGTATTCATTAATTCCATCACACTCACGCTGAAGAGTTAATTCGAATGAAATACTACCAAGTGATTCACTGGTGGGTCCGGAAATTGTATAAAACTCTCTGGTATGTTAGGCAGCAGCCTGAGTAGAAAAAAAAAAAAAAACAGAGACAACTAAGGTTCCAATTTCTTTTTATGAACTTTGTAGGTCAATTGGTAACACCCTGGCCTGTTATTTGAGAGACTGAGGTTCGTGCTTGATGTAATTCAGATTTTATATATACAGTATATATATATATATATATATATATATATATATATATATATATATATATATATATATATATATATATATATATATATATGATACCACTAATAACCCTTCGATTAGAGTATATATATATATATATATATATATATATATATATATATATATATATATATATATATATATATATATATATATATATATAATGATGATATCACTAATAATCCTTCGATTAGAGTA
>NC_089752.1:89050879-89055879 GCF_040412425.1 Macrobrachium rosenbergii
TGAGAATTTTTAAAATAAATGTAAGATAAGAGCTCTCATAATTTATACCTTAAATCGATTATTTTAGCATAGATATGGAAACGAGGTCCAACACTGAATAAGAGAATTTAATCTATTTAAAATTGTCGGGGATTGCATTGTTTGTTGATACAATAATGTAAATATAATTAATAATGTAAATACGATAAAATTAATAACCTGGGTCTTTAAATTTCAAGTTAAAGTGTTTAAATCCAAACATATTCAAGACAGTATCTGGCCGATCATTGTGTAGGAAATTAAAAATAAAAAAAATTACCATGATTTGATGATAAAATGGTAACAGCTAGGATTAAAAATAGACGATTAAAAAATAGTGGAGAAAATACAAAATTAAAATTGATACATTAAACATCTTGAAATGTGGTGGGTATATTTTTGTACGTGTTTGTGTTTAGGTCATGTCGTCACATGGCACTGAAGTTATGATGTGAATCGCGCCTTCCATAACAACATTGAAAATAGATATGTATAACGTAAGCACTATGAAACCTGATTAGCGCGATGTATCATTATCAGACAGCATTTAAGGGATGGTGATTAATAAATATCATTGGATTCTTGCGTCCAGTACTCACATTTATTTTTTTGTTATTAGCTCTCTTCAAATGCATCGAAATTTTAAGAACAACCTCAGTCTTTCGTTTTCGTGATAATAGTAGTCGCAGAGAATGTCTGGTTGTTGGATATTTTGCTGCATTTTACTGATGGCTTCCATTAATAATATCGTATTTAATAATATGACAAGTTCAGGTAAACTGTCCTGTAAAATTTTGCATAATTGTTTCGCTACAAAAGACATTGTTTTCAAGCAACTTTCCCACTTGCACTATGGAGTTTTTCATAGACTAAAAAGACCTTCCTAATCAAAATGAATCCAATGATTCACGTCCTATCAGCAAACTGATGCTTGCCTCATTTTTTCTTTTTACCTAATTTGTTAAAGGACTGTTTCCATCATCTTTCTAAGTTTTATTCAAGACATTTCCCTTGATCGACGAAAGAATCGGTTTATGGTCGTCGTTACTATGCAGAATATAATTTTGATCGTATTTCGCTTCTTCCTCCGTGTTGTTGATCTTTTGCCACTCTTGAGTGACAGACAGTTCGGAGAGATTGTGTAAGAGTATATAAGACACAGCTTATATTTATCATTGATAGTCGTAACCTTCAGTTAATCAAAGGTTTAACTGTTGCTGCACAAAGGCGCGAAGTATTCCAGTGTTTTCAGTAATATTCAGCAATGGCTGGAACAAACATGATTGACTCATCACTGGCTCATCTTACTGAATGGAGGATTTGATGTTAAGCCTAGTAAGTCTGTTCTTCTGGGTTTTACCAGGTTCCTAACCAGGAATAGCAAAGCTGAATTTTTATGGTACTCCCTGGTATAGTTCACCCCCACATTTTTCCACCCTTTTTGGACATTGTAGGCGAGGTGTCAGCCTACCTTTAAGGACCAGTGAAAGCGTTAAGCACATCCATCACTTCCACAAGGTCACGGAAACAGAGACAATGAACCAGACCATTCTGGTATCCAGCAGGAAAGGAAACGTAAGGAGAACTGAGTATATGAGTGAAGACTTCACCTTACTGAAATGAGATTGGGAATTAGTCAAAGAAGTCTGGGGAATCGGCATTCCAGGATTACATTGTCAGGTACATTGTGAACTCTTGTGTTTTCCAACATCGATAGACACGCATGTAGACAGGTGTTATAGATGTGAAATAAAAATTATAATACGAACGATCTAAATAAAAAGAGAGATAGGGTATATGCAGAAGAAAAAAACGAAGATGGGGCAACGCATGGGTGATGCTGTTGAATCTATATAGCAGTCTCTTTCCCTCAGATTAGGAAAAAGATTTAAATATTGTGCAGCTGGTTTAATTTCCTTTGTGTTAAAATATATGAAAATATATATATAAAAAAGAGTTATGCTATTGGTTAGCAAACAGTATTTATAAGTAGATAAAACATTAACAATGAAAATAAGCATACAACAAATACTACTTCCATTGGTACTGCGTCTAATAATGAAGACTATCCTAACAAAAATCTGTTCGTAACTTGAGGATATTCCCCCTTCCTCGTTTTCCCTTCCACGCATGTGGAGCAGTTTATAAACACCTGAGAACTTTACCTAAGAGACAATCTACAAGAGAAACTTTTCTTGAAAGGACAAAGATTCGGCATCCTGCCCTATTCTTCCCATTAAATTAGAAAACTTAACGCTTCTTTGTTTGGTGATACTGAGCGTCCCAACTCAGAAGGAATTTAGGATGTTGGGATTAGCCATTTCACTTTCTTAGCGGCGAAACGTAAAGGTGAACATTCGTTCATCTGACTTGCAATATTAAATAATATAAGTCTCTCTCTCTCTCTCTCTCTCTCTCTCTCTCTCTCTCTCTCTCTCTCTCTCTCTCTCTCTCATACATACCTGAACATTAAATCAGATTTTATCTATAGAAGTGATAACTTCCTTTCCATAACATAGGAAGCCGTTATCAGACGCAGGAGCAATAATTGTCTTTTCCCTCTGCTATTACTGGTATGATTAGCATTGCCATTTCAGTATTAACTGCCTCATCAATAAATATTCAGCATCATTAACAAAGAAATCATATTCTTAATGGAATCAAGGAATTCCATCACATTTGTCCGCGGTTTAAAGTACACATAGATTCAATTTGATTATCGGATATTATCTACAGATTTTATCGTAACATATTGACATGGCTAATAATAATAATAATAATAATAATAATAATAATAATAATAATAATAATAATAATAATAATAATAATAAAAACCTTCAGTCAAGGTCCTTTGGGCAAAACAGTTTACATTCATATCTCTCCTACTTCTTAACAGTTACGATGAACGCCTTTCATGAGATCTTTGTAAAAAGTAAAACAAAATTTATTAGGTAACAAACCAATAAACGAATAGACAAACAAACAGAACCAAAAGCCTTTTTTCCCCTGTCCGAGGTAATAATAATAATAATAATAATAATAATAATAATAATAATAATAATAATAATAATAATAATAATAATAATAATAATAATAATAAGAAGAAGAAGAAGAAGAAGAAGAAGAAGAAGAAGAAGAAGAAGGTGATAATGTCATTGGGTTTTTTCGTTAACCTGTGGAATATTTCATGCCAATAACAATTCTTAAATAAATATCATAGGTATTGCCGGACTGTTTTTATGAAAATACATTGATTGTCCAAGCGCTATCACTTCTATAGGGTACCTCCACCCATAGATTCACCCTGACACGGAAGTGTTAAATAACGTTACTTATCGAACGATAGTATTGCAACTAGGACATCAGTATAGGTTAAAAAAGTTAACTTAAAATATCCCAAACTCATTTCCCATAGCTCAGATAAGTACTCAGATTACTGAAAGACAGAATACACAATACAAAACACAAAGGTAAAAAAAAAAAAAAACTTTTGAAGCGAAAAGAAAGTGTGTAGCAACTACTTGGTACAAATGAATTCAAGGGTAATGATCAGTTTTCACAGCTGTGAAGAAATCCATGCAGACGACGTTTTAAGCAATAACGTACGACGAATTCAGTGAAAACAAAAGATATTAGGATAAAAATTTTCGCCCCAAATTTGGAATAAATCATAACTTTTGACACTATTAAGATTGTCCTTAATAGGGGGTTAAAAAAATTAGGCGAAGTTCAAACACATTCACTAAACGTATCATTAAGCAATTGTCTGGAAAAATAAATACCATAGTATTCCAAGCAACTAGGGACGGAGTTTCGACTGAAAGACAAATATTCCCTATCAGATTTTTAAACTGAATGAATTGGGTAGGGCATTAATCTGGAAAAATCAAACCTCCTATATACAGACAGCAAAACATTTTGCAGTCAGAATCGATATTCAGGGTGAAACCGTTTGTAGTAAGCCGTACAATTACAATATAAAATATAATTATTCTCCAATGGGCCGTTTTTGAAGAACCACACGTAATTAAATTTTAAGAGAGCAGTATCTACCAACGTTGATATGGAAGTTATAAATATACAAAAGCAAATCAGCTATCGTATTAATAATGAATATCCTTAATAAACAAATTAATAATGAATATGCTTAATAAACAAATACGGAACTAAAGACTCGCCTTGCAGTAAGAGGTCTCCAAATATTGTAATGAATACCTCTGGTAGCTACAAGGTCATTGTCACACTTCTGAGCTGGTAATTACAGCATGATAATAATAAGCATATGAATAACATATTTGGTGCAATGAAATCTCTATATCCCTTAGATCTCAGTACACCTGTCCCCCCCCCTCTCTCTCTCTCTCTCTCTCTCTCTCTCTCTCTCTCTCTCTCTCTCTCTCTATGTCTCGTGAGATCTAATTTTTATTTCACAACTGAAGCGAAGGGTATATAGTCCAGTTAAATAACATCTTTGAGAAGACTTTCCATACCAATGATGTCCGTGACATAGACTGCCACATAATTTTCAGACTCCGACACAACTACGAATATAAAATAAACGAGACGAATGCAATGTTCTTCGCCCTAATGTTGAAATAATTCTAATGCAAAAGACTTAGCACATTTTCATTGCAGTCTGATAAAGAACTATTTTTTTACATAAAAAATAAGCGGTCTCTTTATTTTTTTTTTAAAATCTAAAATACCAGTAAAATAGATACCGGAATCATTCGATAAATAGAGAAATAGAGAGAAAAATCTTTTACTGGAATAAAGAAAGCAAAAAGCATATTTTTTTGCGTGTTTTTTACGTGTTTATATCTTAATGGATACATAACCGTATACAGTAAAGGGAACACAAAGAATGTCTTCATTTTTATAAATCCATGGATCTTATAAGAAAGATGCATAATAAATTACTTCCTTTTAATCTCATGGATGTGTGGATGTCTGCTTCTGCCAGGGATTTATCTCTTTTAGCT
>NC_089752.1:89060879-89090879 GCF_040412425.1 Macrobrachium rosenbergii
ATCTATCAAAAAATTTTCAGCAAAATCACAGAAAAATAGAGAAATATACCTTTGACGTTAACTGTGACTTTGAAAAACAGGCCAAGGCCAAATATGCTTATGATAACACCCTTGATACAAACCATCGTTTTCTGCAGAGCTGAGAATTTTAACTACCAAGAGATTCTGCGTCAAGTCGGCAATGTGACCTTGTTCTGATACTCTGGAGGAGGGTTCGAATCCTGGTACGGACATCAGGACTACTTCGTATTTTTGCATTAGGATCTAAAGCTTTGTAGTGACAAGCGTATTGATCAAGTATAAAGAATTTGAGAGGTTTAGAGGTCATTGTGGTTACTACAATAACACACATACGCTCTAACAGACAGACAGACACACACACACATAAACTACAACTGTCGTTTAATATCCAATTCACTCTACTTCGGGAGTATCACCGAAGGGGAATTATAAGTGATAAGTGGATTGGTACCTGAGTGTCTCAGACACTCGACACAGTGCCCACCAACGACTCCAGTCGATGGTATATATATATATATATATATATATATATATCAGACCACTTAGCCATCAGGAGAGGTATGTTACTTCCAAATCTGCCGTAAAATCAAAGATAAAAACTGATGTTTACCCATCGAGAAGGCAAAGTAAGGGGAAATTGTGTTAAGAGTAGCGTCGGCATTAACCCAAGCCTCCACCATGATAGCTAATTGGCACATTTGGAACACGTAGCTCTTTTTATGATTTCTTTTATCACATCACTATGATTTATATCCAATCGTTAAGCTACAAATGTCGTTTAAAATCCAATCCCCTCTCTTGATGTGTGTGTGTATATATATATATATATATATATATATATATATATATATATATATATATATATATATATATGTGTGTGTGTGTATATATATATATATATATATATATATATATATATATATATATATATATATATATATATATATATATATAAGCATTTTTTCACAACTTTATTGGGACATATTTTTAATCACACTTACTCGTTATCCACCTACAAATTGAAATGATAATAACATTTACAAAATTCTTATAACAAAATTCATGATAATGTAATAAGATTGCTAACCAAAAAATAAATAAAGCAAAATACAGACTTAAACGAATATTGCCTGTACGAAATGACTTACCGAGGGTGTTCAAACCATCTCATCCAAACTGATCTGGTAGTTTGTCCAACGTAAGTGGCATCACAGCCACTACACTGCTTTTATAAATCAGATTATATATATATATATATATATATATATATATATATATATATATATATATATATATATATATATATATATATATATATATATATATATATATATATATATATATATATATATATATATACATATATATATATATATATATATATATATATATATATATATATATATATATATATATATATATATATATATATATATATATATATATATATATATATATATATATATATATATATATATATATATATATATATATATATATATATATATATATATATATATATATATATATATATATATATATATATATATATATATATATATATATATATATATATATATATATATATATATATATATATATATATTTATATATATATATATATATATATATATATATATATATATATATATATATATATATATATATATATATATATATATATATATATATATATATATATATATATATATATATATATATATATATATATATATATATATATGTATATATATATATATATATATATATATATATATATATATATATATCCCAGGAACATAAAAAGAAGGAAGTAACAAGCATTTTCATATTATTTCAACATTTTTCAAGGTACATTGGTAAACACACCGAAAGTGCCTGACAAAGTAGGCATAAAACAAGTAAAAATTACAATGGAAATTTTTAGAATCATGAAAACAAGTTAAATCAGTACAGCAGGCAGAGAAATGGCTCAATAGGTGATTAAAAGCAAGCAAACTTAAAAATATCTTTAACAACAAATACATTCAGTAAGTCACCATGATATTTAATTAGAACAGATTCAGTTACTTTACTTCAAGTTACATTGTTACAATATGAAATAACTTTAGCACCATCCTATTGAATCCTATGATTAAAATTATTAAGTAAAAGGAAGCACCTAACATCTGTCTACTTGAATGTTTTTAACTTTGTACTTTGAAAATGTGCTGGATTAACACAAAAGTGCTTGGTACAGTACAACCTTCTTTTATTTCTTCTTTGTCTTCAGCATTATTTGTTGTCACATGCCATTGGGTGACATAGAAATATAAATATTATCATACATACATACATACACACACACACACACATATTATATATATATATATATATATATATATATATATATATATATATATATATATATATATATATATATATATATATATATATATATATATTATATAAGGTGATATAATTTTATAACCATTTTGTAAGTGTTTATAATGTCTCTGTGAAAATTTTGATTTTTTGCTTGCAAGATTTGTCATCTGTGGTGAAGACGTGATTTTAAAATGTCTTTTCTTATAGATATGTTGTGTGTTATGTAAACTTATGATTCAGTGGGATATTTTTTCCCTTTTTGTTTAATGTTTGAAATTGTATTTTGAAATGCTTATCAGATCGCCACATCCTGTCTGCCAAGAGAGAGAATAAAGGCTAGCTTCCCTGTTTGCCCAGGTGGTTAAGGAAAAAGCATTTACTTGTGTTATTGTGACGAGCTGTCACCCAGTCAGCGAGATAACTGTTATATCTTTAGTCCTGTGTGCTTATTCCGTCTTTATTAACTCTGCCTATGCCTATTCTGTTCGTAATCTGAGAAAGAGAGAAAGAGGAACAGCAGATAAGTGGTGTTGCTTTGGTCTAAAACCGTCTTTATTTGTGTACCCAGCTGGTCAGGCTGACAAAAGATTTTGTAGCTCTGAACAGGAAGTGTCCATCATGTAAGATAAGGTTGGTATCGCTTCGAAGCCCAATCGTGTGTACCGGTATACTCTGTATACATGTGTGTAGGTGTATTCATACATGTGTATTCTCTGTGAACACCTTATGTGTATTCTCAGCCTACGAGACTTAAAAGCCAGTGTCTTCTAAAAAGACATCAGTAGTTGGCTAGGAAGGGGCATTAGAGACAGAATCCTCTCTCTCTCTCTCTCTCTCTCTCTCTCTCTCTATATATATATATATATATATATATATATATATATATATATATATATATATATATATATATATATATATATATATATATATATATATATGTGTGTGTGTGTGTGTGTGTGTGTGTGTGTGTGTGTGTGTGTGTGTAAAGGAAAATATATATATATTATAAAGCTATCTGTTATTTTGTTAAACTCACCCCAGGAGTGTTTAATTTTGTAGAAGGTGATCAGAATATTATTTTGTACAAGTGTTGAGGAGATTGTAATAGTGGAATAATTACAAAAAGGTAATGTGGTGACTGTTAAGTTTTGTTAAGTAATATTCTTGGTAAAAGAGAGTTGTTGTGTTTGAATAAGTCTTAGAAAGATGTGAGTCTAACTTTTCTTTTTATAGGAAAAGTTAATATGAAAGATTGATATAATTTTAAGCACATTGTTGGTGATTGTGGTATTTCCATTTTTTGCATATCGCATTCTTATATGTCTGTGCTATCACATTATTTAATTTTATTGTTACTGTGTTTTGCTGGTGATTTCTGAATATTTTGTTAGTGCCTACCTGTTACAGAGATTTTAGAGAATGCTATGTGGATTCCAATCAGTAATATTTTGGTGACTGTTTGTAATTGTTAAATCAGGTAAATACTTGGCACTTAAGTGATAGTTAATACTTTGATTCTTATCTAACCAGATGATTTTCTTGATAAATTAAAGTTTTGTGAATTAAACTTGATTAAGAGATACTTAAATTTTACACTGTTGTCAAATAATGGTAAATCGTTTGAGATTGTGAACTTTGCATATAACTTTTGAACTTAGAAATAAACCTGTTTGTTTAAAGTTTTTAAAACATAGCGTTTCATTTTGATCACCAGTAATTAGAGTCGTTAATGAGTGTGTATGAGTTAAGTGATGTATCTCTTTGTTAACCTGAGACTTATCTAGGTAAAATAGAACCAGAGAGACAGCTACAGTGCTGGTTGAAGTGAAACCCATATTCCACTAATCTGGATATTACTTAATAATTGTTACCTCATCCATAACTTGATAAAGTTACCTTGATTTTATCCAGTGATAAGTAAGTTTATGAGATCATTGTACCTTTAGAGATTCAGTCGACTCTTTGTTATGATGTTTCAAGCATCTGGTCGATATGAGGTAACTTTTGGTATTATCATTTGCACAACAGATTTGTTATTAGCACTATTTGTATATATATATATATATATATATATATATATATATATATAATATATATATATATATATATATATATATATATATATATATATATATATATATATATATATATATATATATATATATATATATATATATATATATATATATATATATATATATATATATATATATATATATATATATATATATATATATATATATATATATATATATATATATATATGTATATATATATATATATATATATATATATATATATATATATATATATATATATATATATATATATATATATATATATATATATATATATATATATATATATATTTAAATACACACACACACACACACACATATATATATATATATATATATATATAAATTATATAAATTATATATATATATATATATATATATATATGTATATGTGTGTGTGCATGTGTATGCATGTGTGTACTCGTTTTTTATTTCATCCGAGTGTCCATCGTTTATCTTATGCATCAATCGATACTGCAGATCAGGGACCAGCGTGTGTAATATCAATGGAACCTCAGATCCAAAGATGAATATCTAGTGTTATGACAAGTTAAGCATACGGTGATTAATATCAGCTTCAATAAAGCCTTCTTTCAGTGATATGCAAACAGCTTGCATCTGGTAATCCAACGGACATTAGTTTGTTATGTAGTTTATGCAAATCACTCAAAACTAAAAATCAGTAGGGTGAAAAAACTTTCTTTGTGATATGAAGAATAATTTTTTTTTATGCATACCTCTTAAATCTGTTGAAAGATTATTATAATTGATCACTGATTCACTAATAAGAAGTGGCATACTTTTATTGGCAAAGTGAATAATATCAGAGATTCGTATTTTGTTAAAAAGCAAGAGGCAAATAAAAATATCTTCTTCCGCTGTTGTATACGCAAGAGTAAAAGTATTACAAATCTTTTAATGTAGTTCTAGTTTAGGAAACCTAGATAAAAATCTAAAGTAATGTTTAGAATATATATAAACATTCCAGTGTTATTGTGCTCGCTTTATAACAACAACTCTAGGTCCCTATGCAATATGAATAAAACATGCCCATTCAGCCCAAGAGCATTTTCACTGTGCTCCATTATTATATCAGCAATTAATTCTCTTATTTCCCCTAAGTGCGTCATTATCTTGTTTTGCTGGAGTGCGATACAACACCACTTTGGGCCTTATTCTCAAGAGCTTGATGATAGGCCAGCTCCACTGTCTGGTCCGCTCTACACTTCACAATTCCATTCACGGTGTTTTCAAGCCGCAAATTCCGGGTTCAGCTGATTTAGTCGATCTTATCATTCACTTTCGCAAGAATTAATTCCAGCCCCTGTTCGTAAAGGTGAGCGGATTTGGCCATTTCCAGTATTTTTGGCTGCTAACTATCATTTTCCCCTAAAATAAAAAAGAAAAAAGATGGAAAGGGAAAAACACTGTCTTCATTCTATGAAAAGTTTGAATGCAGGGGAATTATCGGTTAGGAATCAGTGTTATGAAATAATGACTAAATTTAAAACGCGAAAAGGGAATAGTTTAAAGAAAAAAAAACTTATCCGATAAAATTTGGACAGAAAATTATCAAAGATTCTGAAATGTTTACTTTTAATTTGTCCAGACGATGAACAATTTTAAGTAAAAGAAACTCTCAAAGGATCTCTAATAACATATTCCAATACGAATTAAAAGAAAAAAGTATTTATTCAGATGTGCACGGCGAATATTACAGTCAGGAAGCAGGGTCCAATTAAAAAGTACAAATATTAAACTATACGAAGCTAATTATAATCTTTATTTATTTTACGGGGCAATATCCGGTTAAATGACATAGAAATTCTTTAGAAAAAACGCTCCATGCATACATGTATATTCATTTATAAAGGCATATTTATATATATGTATATGCAATTATAAAGGCACATTAATACGCATGCATATGCACATTCACGCAAATATGAATGCATAAAACGAAAGGCAAAGAAGCAGAGAGGAAGAATGCGGTGCATGGAAAACAATTAGCAGAAATAATGCATTCCGTTCCAAGTGAGAATTACTGTAGGAACCTCCATTTACCATAATCGCTGATTAATAGCACACAAGTGGTTTTGACTATCGGCTATGTAAATATACCCATGAGAGAGAGAGAGAGAGAGAGAGAGAGAGAGAGAGAGAGAGAGAGAGAGAGAGAAGGGTAGAGAACGTATTCAGTGTATAGTAATAAAGATGATCAGGATATGAATCCTGCCTGGCTTTTATATACCGCTCATTTTAAGCTCTCTCTCTCTCTCTCTCTCTCTCTCTCTCTCTCTCTCTCTCTCTCTCTCTCTCTCTCTCTCAATAGATATTTGAAGCAATGAGAGAGAGTAAAGCAGAACTTTTCTTCTACGGCCCTATACAAAGGCTTACTCCATGTCGAGGGGTAGCCATCAAGATTATTCCCATTCCAGGATTAGAGAAATCGCTTGGCTTTGCGGCCATTCCAACTTTTTGAGCTACATCGACAGTCATCGGGGGATGGAGAAGATGGGAAAATGCGTTGTATCCAACGCGCTGTTCTTGCATTCGACGAGAATGATTCAGGTCGTTTTCAAAATTGGATTGCCAAAAATATATTTGCTTTTCATTGTCAGCTTGAGAGAGAGAGAGAGAGAGACAGACAGAGAGAAGAGACAGAGAGAGAGAGAGAGAGAGAGACAGAGAGAGAACTACGAACACCGATAGATCTCTATGAAGGCACGCTGCAGTAGAGACGGATGATGAATGTTTGCATAAATCATATAAAACTAAAATAAACTATTTTCAGAGAGTCAAAAGGAATAGAACATCGGAATAAATCATAGCGCCAGCACATATGCATGAAATTTAACCATTCCCGCATGCTGACTGACAATCAGGCAGGCGACACACACACACACACACACACACACACACACACACACACACACACACACACACACACATATATATATATATATATATATATATATATATATATATATATATATATATATATATATATATATATATATATATATATATATATATATATATTGCATATATGGACGCAAATGTTTTAGAGAAAAGGTGTTCATACAGTTCTCATACTGTGTGAACACACAGCATTCGCACAAGGAGATTCCGGAAACAGTGAGCCATCAGCCACGTTGAAGTACCGCGCCCCAGCCTATCGTATATTTTTACTCCTTCCCGTCTTTGACCTTATATACCCAAAGCCTCAGAAATCCGTGTCAAGCCAGAGGGTAGCCAGGCTATTGTGGAAGAGGATACGGCTGAAAAATTCAATGCAGCCTTGATCCAGGGATCGAGTCTCATATGCAGTAGCTTTTTTCTTTCCGTCTTTTGGCTTCTTCCTGAACATCGAAACACACCCCTTCCTTCGAATCTCGAAATGTTATGCGGGCCGCAGACAAGCACTTTATAATATTTGGTTTGCGCAGTAACAGAAGATCGAAAGATAAATTCTTAAAAATGGACATTTCATGTGAATTTATCAAAGTAGCAAATCTTCTTCAAGAGCTGAAATATTAATAAAGACATTGGCTTCATATAATTAATCAATCAGGCTTTAGAATATAAATTAGATTCCAGATACAAATTCATTTGTAAATGTTATTTCATCCCATTACAACCTGCTTCAGCCGTATGTTATAACCCGTGTAATGATGGAAAGCTCGAGGATGCTGACATGAAATTAAAACGATTACAGATGCCTGTACATAAAAATTTCAATATATGCATTCAAACATGCATTAAATTTAGATTCATATGATCACATCAATACCTTGGCATTCAATTTACAGCATGACGCAGTATAGCCCTTATTCAAGGAACTCATATGTGTGGTTTCAAGAAGAAATTAACGAATACGGGATCAATTTGACATAGTGCAATCAAATATATAGCACCTAAATCTTGGTGGAATTAAACCTGTCCTCAAAGGCTCTTGTAATATCACAGAAAAAGGAGAAACAAACACTGCAATGAAACCTAAATATCATTAGAATTATATTTGCCCTAATTCATATTCACAACATGCATTTAGGATTTGATTAGACCTTACCTTAATATAGAATGGTTCTCTTCCAAGGTGCTGTACGTTTCCCCCAAGACCTGAAAATCAGAAGCATGACGGCTTCAATTTCAATCTGTTATTAAACTTTACATAAGCTAACTATATTTCAGGAAACTAAAAATTAAATCTTTATCTTACAGCCCATCCTAACCTGCTTAAGGCCACGAGAATTTTAAAGGAATAAACAATGAAAAAACGCATAAAAATGCTGAAGTTTTCCAGAACGCTTATTTGTTATAACTATGTCTATTTTAGTGATGAGTTCAATCACGATATATACCCAGTACCGCATCTCTTTACAAAATATATCGTTTGGACCCTGTTTCCATTTTATAATCCAGGTATTAATTAGAGAATTTTTTTATGTGAAATATGGAATTAATTGAAATAATAAAAAAAAACACTTCAAGAAAATTCTTTGTTTATGCTATTTTTTAAGTATTTTGTCCGAATCGTTAGGAAATATCTCATTATGTTTAGATATGAACAGTTTACCAACTGTGTTATCAGAGTATAATCTGTATAAAGAGCTTTCACTTAAAAGAATGAGATTTTACATAAATAAACATAAGTGGGTAGAGTTTGGGATATCTAATGTTATCAGATTATCATTTGTTTAAAGATATTTTTGTTAAAAGACAGAATCTTATTTTAAGTCAGCAAATAAGATATGATTATCAAAAATATAACTTACTTTCTCAGACTTCACTGAATGGCGGGGAAATGCACTGACGGATGAGGTTAGGTTGGCACACATCTTACATTTGCCTAGTTTCTTATTAATATCTTCAGAAACATCAAATTAAAATAGACTACTTTTTACAGATATGAAAGGGAATTCAGATATATCAAATAAGGAAACTGTGAATATTGTTTTTACAAATGACTGGTTTAATGGTAGTTACATAAGCCTAGAATGACTGTTCACTGGTGACGACGTGTGCGAACGGAATTATCGGTGTTTTGGGGGGTTACAGTAACTATCAGGATGTGCGCAGCATTCATAAACTGAAACTGGCTAGAGAAACTGCTTTTATTGAATGTATGGGGCAACAATGATTTATTGTAGTTTTTCTTTAGTTGTGTTTGAAAGAATATATTGACTTAAGTATGTCTTAGTTTAACCAGACCACTGAGCTGATTAACAGCTCTCCTAGGGCTGGCCCGAAGGATTAGATTTACTTTACGTGGCTAAGAAGCAATTGGTTACCTAGCAACGGGACCTACAGCTTATTGTGGAATCCGAACCACATTATAGCGAGAAATTAATTTCTATCACCAGAAATAAATTCCTCTTATTCTTCACTGGCCGGTAGGAGATTCGAACTCGCGGCCAACAGAGTGGTAGCTGAGAACAGAACCCACTCACCCAACGAGGAATTATATTATTGAATATATGAAATTTTTAAATGTGATGTTGTTCTTATAATTGTTTTATATATGCATTTATCGAAGTTTTATTAGTTATTTTTTTCTAATATATGAAACTTTCTAATGTTACGTTTCAGTTCGACTTCTTACTCATTATCAATATTATCTACATCTAATTATACTTGGAAATCCATTATTGTTGTTGTATTGTTTTACCTCACTATAAAGAGTATATATATATATTTTTTTCAAAGAGTGAATAATTTAGTCAAGCATACAAGATCAGAATTAGGCCAAATGGACAATTCTAGGATACCACTCAACACTATAATGATCAATTATATATTTGTATAACGACTGTAAAAGAATATTTTTTATTATAAAAATCTAATAGCACAAATTCTTATTTATAAAAATCATACTGCATATAGGATACCAAGCTTTTAACAGATAGGACAAAGGATCAACAGGCCTAGCCAAAAATGTATAAGTTAATATTCAACATTTTTCTATATTTTGATTATGACAAATAAACAAAATGTAATAAACAGTTTTGTGTTTTAACGCAGTATACGCAAAACATATAGGCCTACGATTTTTTAGTGCTATAATAAATCCCTCTTCTGACCGAAACAAAAATGGTGTAGGGAGAATCACATGTAGAAAACTAATACCACAGTTTTCAAAGAAAAACATACGAAAGAACAATTATAATTTTAGTCTTCTTTAAATGGAATGTTATTTAGCTTGGCTACCAGGATGGTGATTGCCCACATAATATTATGCCACTCTTGCTCTAGGGCAACCTGAAACCAAGTGACTGAGACTGTCAGTCAGTCAGTCATCATGGTGCATCATGCACCTGTGCCGCCTGGCCAATAGTTGCCAAATACCACTTGCTGAATACTGCAATTTGCCTTTTGCCGGAAAGATTAAGGGAACTGATTAATTATTTTGTATCCTTATTGTACCAGAAAAAACAATAAAAAACTTAACTCCTAAACCAGCAATTAATAAAACTTAATTAGATTGGCAACTGATTTTCTTTGGCCCCAATGGATATAGCTTACAAGGTTGTTAACTTTTCAATAAAACCATAGTTGAACATAGTTCAAGATTTCTCACGTGTATGTGTTTCATAATAAACTATTTTAAGATTAATTCAAAGGAAAATTAACGGTCAGGCAGGGCAGCCGCTCGAGACTACGGCCTACCCCAAAGCCAAATCAAAGTCCTTCAAAAAGAAGGCATCGTGCTTACCCCATACAAAAAATGGGAAAAAGCACGTTAAAAGAAGAAGAAGAAGATACATATCTTGGACCAACCTCACATACCTCTCCAGTGTTCCCTGTACCTCTTGGCATGGTACTCTATCGCATGCCCTTTCCTGATCTATGAATGCTATGTGCAGTCCTTTCTGCTTTTCCCGGTGTTTTTCCATCATATGTCGGACAGCAAACGCTGCATCTGTCGTTCCTCTTCCTGGCATGAAACCAAACTGTTCTTCACCTATAGATGTTTCTTCTCCAGTTCTTTGATCCATTATTCTTTCCCAGATTTTCGTGGTGTGAGACATTAACTTTATTCCTCTGTAGTTTGTACAATCCTGAATGTCACCCTTCTCTTTATAGATAGGCGCAATTAAGCTTTCTCTCCATTCTCTTGGTATCTTTTCCTGACTGAATATTTTCTTTGCTAGGTCCCACAGCATGCCTATTCCTTCTTCTCCCAGCCTCTTCCACACCTCTGCGGAAATTCCATCTGGTCCTATTGCTTTATCATTTTTCATCTGCTTTAGTGCCTTCTTTACTTCCTTCCTGCTGATAGTATGTGTCATATCAAGGTTCTGGAATCCATCTTCAAAGAATTTTCTAGGATTTTCTTCATTTAACTGATGTTCATAATATTCTTTCCACCCCTTCTTTATCTTATCCTCGTTACATAAAACCACTCCGTTTCCATCCTTAACCTGTTTTATACGGAAATAGTCTTTGGTGTTCTTGTTCCTCGACTTTGCAATCCTGTGAATTTTTCTCTCCTCCCCAGGTGTTTCCAGCTCTTCGCACATGTCAGCTAATGCTCTTGCCTTTTCTTGTGCAACTGCCCTTTTTACTTGTTTCTAATGTCTTTGGTACCTCTCCTTATCCTCTTGCTGTCCATACTTTTCTCAGATTATTTTTGCATCGTTTTTGTCTTTCACCACCTCTTTCACTTCATCATTCCACCATCAGGTTTCCTTATCATCATGGGGTTTCTTTCCAGATGTCTTTCCCAACACCTCTCTACCCATTTTCATAAATGTGTGTGTGTGTGTGTGTGTCTCTCTATCTATATATATATATATATATATATATATATATATATATATATATATATATATATATATATATATATATATATATATATATCTCTCTCACACACACACACACATATATATATATATATATATATATATATATATATATATATATATATATATATATATATATATATATATATATATATATATTATAATGAATTTACGCCACTGTATCGCCTAATTCTTAATTATTCAGAAAATTTTCCATTTTACAAGGGGGTTAGGTATAACCACAGTATAGAGAGTGACGGGAGATTTCTAGGTAGTGTTTTGCCTTCCCCAACTTAATGAGTCACCAGGGAAAACACCTGGAAAAGATACAGTGGGGGCTGCGAAGGGAAGATTTAGACGAGATGGGGACCGACTGGACAAAAGCATGAATTTATTTTTGCATGTAATCTTTAGACCACCTATTTCTGATCTGAGACCAGTGCCATGAAATTTATCCAGTGGAACACCCTTTTTTTTCCACATACATTCACAGCATGTTTATAGAAAATGTATGCGGTAAAATCCTACTGATAACATTGCCTGAGGTAGATCCAACGACCATAACATCTTTATTGTAGCCTATTCACATTGTTTAGGTTCTGTAATATAAAAGGCATAACATTTTATTTGAAATCTGGCATGTGAGATGGCCAAATTTGAAGTTCACAAAAAAGGATCCACCATTGCTAAAAACATACATACTGCATTATGCTGTTGTGGGAGTTGTTCTTGGCATACCTTTTGCCAGTCATTTTAGCTGGGAAGTGTGAATGAGTGATTAACTTTCCTGGTGTTACACTAAAATTCTATTTCTCTTTGTGTTCCAGGTGTGACTGAAGATTTAGAAAGTGAGGTGACCTCTGAATGCTTTTGGTGGTGACACATCACAAGCTTATAAACAGTTCATAGAAAATGTAAAGGCATTTAGACAGCTAGACAGACTACCAGTAGAACTGAATTTTGATGAGCACATTACAGCTGAAGACTTAAATTTATACAGGGCACAGTGGCGCAGATTGTGCTGGTCTAAGTTTAGCAATGCTAGACTGGGAAGGGCACAAAGAAAAGAGATGCTGAGGAAGCAGACACACCAGCCAGTTCTGAAGACACTGTCAGGAAGCGAATCTGAAACTATCCAACTCAGCTAAATAACATCTGCATTTTCTGTGCAAAAGCAGATGGCAATCTTCATGGCTTCATGACATTGCATGCAGATGAAAATGTTCAATGCATGGCTACAGCACTAGAATCTCTACAGCAAGAACTTCAGAAAGGTGATACCATAGCATGGGGAGCTTACCATGCTGCATGTCAAGACACATCTCCTTTGAATGAGATTCAACCAGTTCTCACACAGCTATTTCCCCTCTTCTGTGAAAAAGTAACATCTGTTGCAATGCTAAAGCATGGCATGGACGCTGTTCAATTAACAACAGACTTTTTAATCCAAGATAAATTCCTGTTCTTGCCATGGATGCACCGCTTTATGCACTGGTGAAACACATACAATGGAAATGGCCAGAGACACATGAGGAGGCAAAGTATGTAATTATGTTCAGAGGCCTCCATATCGAGATGGCAAATATGGAAAACCTTTGGCAACTACCTGGAAGATTCTGGTTGGACTACTGCACTGACCCAGGCAGGAGTGGCCTCTTCTGGTACAGCCCACTCTTTTTTTGGCTGCTGCCATCTCACTTGAATAAGACAAGCACATCAGGTCAGTGCACTGGCCTTAGCTAAACTCTAAGAAGATGCCTTCCTCAGCACTGATCAGGAACACACTGTTGAAGTTAAAGAGGCATGGAGACAAGACATGATCAGGAAGAGCCCAGCATTCCAGAATTGAGACACAGCACTTCATTTGGTGCTCTTGAGCCTCGACTTCTTTAGAACTCACAGACAGAAGAACTTCTCACTCTATATAGAATCCCTCAAAGCACTGGTGCCATGGTTCTTTGCTTTTGAACATCCCAACTACTCTGGCTGGATTCCTATGCATATCCAAGATATGGAAAGTCTACCGCCTTCCATTTTAGAAGAGTTCATGCATCAGGGTCACTGGGTTGTTTCCAAGACAACCAATCACTTCTCATCAATGCCAATAGATCAGGCCCTTGAGCAAAATAATGAAACTGTCAAGGGAGCCGGTAGAGCAATGGGACTTTCTGAAAATCCTCCAGCCTTCCACAAGTGGATGCTGGCAGGACCTGAGCAAGCAAGACTCTTGCAAGAGTTTGAGAAAGAAATCTTCAGCAAGGGAACTGAGAAACATCTGCATCATGCAGAGAGTTTGGTCACCCAGAGAGCCCTCCAACAGCAGGCTTTGAATCTTGTGAACACCATCAAGGAGTTGGGAAATCCTTATCTCAGTGATACCCAGGATCTTCTGACTCTGGATTCACAAGATGTTGTCAGTGATTCTGTTGTCAACACAGCCCGCAGTATTGAACTCATTGGCAGGAGTCATTGCAATGACTACAGACAGTCAGTGCTTGTGGATTGCACCAGGTCTATTCATGAACAGATAAAGAAGCATGGTTTTCCACTCTTTCGTTCTCCAGCAACCAAAGCCAAATCAAGACAAGCGGACAAGATCACAAACCCTGAAAGCAGATGTTGATCTTTACTTACGATTGTACACTAGCACTGCACAGAGAATCAGACATCACACTTTCTTCATGCATGAAGAAAGCTAGTTTCTGAGGAACAGGAGGAAAACCTTCCTAGCATAGTCTCTAAATGTTGCTATCCTGCAGTTGGACAAAAGTGAAGAACAGCAGTTCCATCTAGAACTTTGACATCAAATCTTCTTGGAGGTTCTGTCTCGTTTGCTGTTTCTAATGAAGTGAGAACTGCTTGCTCATGAAAGACCTCTGCCACTTAATCTGATTCCTCTGGGCATGCAGGAACATTCAGGTCTTCCAGTTCCTCTGTATCAGGGACATTTAACATTTCTCTCTTTTTTACTTGATTGAATAAGGTCAGGAGATCACTTTTATTCCTCAGGCTTAGTCTTCTCTGTCAAATATATATATATATATATATATATATATATATATATATATATATATATATATATATATATATATATATATATATATATATATATATATATATATATATATATATATATATATATATATATATTCTGACAGAGGAAGACTGAGCCTGGGGAAAAAAAAAGTGATCTCTTGACCTGCTTCAATCAAGTAAAACAGAGGAAGATGTTAAATGTCCCTGATACAGAGGAACTGGAGGATCCGAATGTTCCTGCATGCCCAGAGGAAGCAGATGAAGTGGCAGAGGTCTTTCATGTGAAAGCAGTTCTCACTTCATTAGAAACAGCAAACGAGACAGAACCTCCAAGAAAATTTGGCATCAAAGTTCTAGATGGAACTGCTGTTCTTCACTTTTGCCCAGCTGCAGAATAGCAACATTTAGAGACTATGCTAGGAAGGTTTTCCTATTGTTCCTCAGAAACCAACTAAATAGTGCCAAGCGTCTGGATATGGTGTAGGACGTACAAGAAAATGAGCATCAAAGAAACAACGAGAGAAAAGAGAGGGAAAGAAGTACGCAGAAAGGTTGAGGCACAGAATAAGATTCCTGGCAAATAGCAATACTTTCTACGTGATCCAGACAATAAGAAAGAGCTATTTGCATTCCTTACAAATGAGATCAAGCACTGTGTGTTTCCCTCTGACAAAGAAGCCAGCGCCACTTCCAGTGATGTAGCCATGTGCAGAGGATCAGACCATCAGATACCTCACTGTGACCTTGAGGAGGCTAATGTCAAAATGGTCTATCATATGCAAAATACAATAGAGAATGGCCACACCACATTTTTGAAACATGCTGTAGACACTGATGTAATTGTCATCCTCATTGGGAAGTACTACCAATATTGCACTGTTTGTCCAGCAGTTGATATTTGGGTTGCATTGGGTGTTGGAAGAAGTTTAACTACACCCACATCAATACACTCACCTAGGCTCTAGGAAAAGACAAATCTATTACCTTACTAGCTTTTCATAGCTTTACAGGATGTGGCTCAGTATCTTCCTTCTTTGGGAGAGGAAAACAGGCATGCCAGGGAGGCATGGAAGTGCTATCCAGAGGTGGCAGATGCCTTCAAACAAATGGCAGAGAGTCTATTTTGTGAGCTAGACAAAGAAGATTTACGCTTCAGACTTCTGGAATGGTACACGGTGGTTGTGTTTGACAAGACTGGTCAAGTGACCTCAGTCAATCAGGCACGGAAGGAAATATTCTTTCAGAGAAGCAAATCAATGGAATCCATCCCACTTACACAGAGTGCACTTTTGGAGCATTCAAAGCGTGCTGCTTACCAGGCTAGAATCTGGGCCACCTGTGACATTTCACTGCAGCATGCACCCTCTCCAGAAGGCTGGGGATGGACAATGAAGAAAGAGAGCCAGTCTTGGAACCCAGTATGGATAACAACGCAAATGGCGTTGAAAGCTTGTAGTGAGTTACTGAAATGTTGTTGCCAAACTGAAAAAGGTTGTAGTAGAAGATGTGCTTGCAGGAAACAAAAGTGGAAGTGTATACATCTCTGCACATACAAATGTGACAAATGGACATGTTTGGTAAGGCTTATGAGGAGTTAGTTATTACTGCAATGTGGCTAATCATTTTATAGTTTGGTGTAAGTTGACACTGTTCTGATTTATCTTTATATATTCTCTTGTAGTTTTGAACAGAAAAAAAGAGCACCATCATCATCCTCTCTTTATTTCCCATTTGGTGCATGTTAATTTTATGTGCCTTTGACTTTGAATTTTGAGGTTTCAACTTCAGAGACTGTACTTATGTTGTGTGGACTCCCATTAATTGAACTAATTATAAAAAAAATAGTCCAGAGGCTTAGAATATAGATGGATATTGTAGCATAGGACCAGACCTTAAACACACATTAAGTACAAAGGTAAATTGTGACCTGACACCAAACAAACCATCATAATTCTTGGCACCAGTCTTGGAAATGTTTAAAATGGTATACAGAATTGATCATCAAACTTTGGCACTTTTGTCCAGTCGGTCCACACCAAATCCTCTACAGCCCCCACTGATAATCAGTGTTCCCTTCTAGCTAAATCCCAAACCTAATTAAACCTTTTTGTATTTTCAAAGTACTGGTGAAAGATCTTCTTTCTACTCCGTAGGTATAGGCCGTATCCGTCACCACAAGCCATGCCTGTGGCACAATTTCTGCCATAAAAAGGGCAAGACGACAGAAGTAGTCAGTCAGTCTGTTTGAGTCCGCCAAAGGCTCTGCCAGTTGGAGCATTAAGCCCTTGAGTCTCACAGACTCTCATTTCTTATGCTTGGAGAGCTTTAACCTTTGAGCCAGACATCGTCCCAAGATATTTAAGGTCTACCTCACCTGGAGTATCTTCTATCCAAGCATCACAAAGAAGCAAAGTAAGGTACGTCCTGTGATGCCAGACTTTAGTTCTAAACCAGTGTAACTTTTTCTCTAAGCCAATATCTCTCTCTCACAATTCATAATTTAATTCAATCCCTTTTCCTTTGACTTTGCAACAGTGTATTTATCAGTGCCACGGTGTCCCTTTCTAGAAGTGCATAGAATAATGCCACTCCCTTGTTAGAAGAGATTAGAATAATACAGTCCATTTTACTGGTGCCTTAACTCATTCTAAGAGAGATATCATATTATTATTAGTCTCATTTGGAATGATTTCACTTCCAGGAGTGGTGTCAGTGTCACTTACAAAGATTTTTCTCCTGTGTTCCTGACTTGCCAAGAGAAGTCCACCCTACCGGAGTGATATAATTGTATCATTATTCAAAATTTAAAGACCTCTTGTATATGGTTCATTCATTTATGTACACATTGGAATTACTTTATGTACTAATTTCCAGTTCAGTGATTTATTGTACATCTTCATTTTAGTGAGGTCTGTTACCTTCAATTTACCAGTGTGCTTGTGTAAATAAAGTAAGTGCTGAGAAGCAGAATTCTGCAAGGTCCTATTAATCACTGTAAAGTAAACTCCAGCGCCTCTCAAACTATGTAATAATATATATGTATATATATAGATAAAGGCAAATGCCACGAAGGGAAAATAAAACAACGGAGTGGTTCCTAGGCCTGTCGGCACACAGTCCTTTACTAGCAACCACTTTGTGGCATTTGCCTTTATTTATACATTCATCATGTTCCATATCCTCTTGATTCAGTTATACATACATACACACACACACACACACACACACACACACACACACACACACACACACACACACACACACATATATATATATATATATATATATATATATATATATATATATATATATATATATATATATATATATATATATATATATATATATCAAACACAATCACGTGTGGAACAGAAATAAATTTCTGACTCACATCAGGATCGAACCCAGGTCTTTCAGTTGAAAGGTAAGGGCGCTGTCCACTAGGCCATGTAAGTCTAAAAGAAGTTGGAACCTGAGAGCAACTGCACCCAAGGAATTACTTGGGCAAGCTAACTGCTTGCTTACCAGCGAGTTTTCCCCAACTTCCCGACTCAGCAATGACCCAGTTGACAGCATTTCATTCGATTTATCCCTTCTGAGTGAATAAGACAGAAACAATCAACACGCAATCACGTGTGGAACAGAAATAAATTGCTGAATCGGGAAGTTGGGGTGCAGTTGCTCTCAGGTTCCAACTTCTTTTAGACTTGTATGGCCTCGTGGACAGCACCCTTGCCTTTCAATTGAAGGACCTGGGTTCGATCCTGATGTGAGTCAGAAATTTATATATATATATATATATATATATATATATATATATATATATATATATATATATATATATATATATATATATATATATATATATATATATATATATATATATATATATATATATATATATATATATATATATATATATATATATATATATATATATATATATATATATATATATATATATATATATATATATATATATATATATATATATATATATATATATATATATATATATATATATATATATATATATATATATATATATATATATATATATATATATATATATATATATATATATATATATATATATATATATATATATATATATATATATATATATATATATATATATATATATATATATATATATATATATATATATATATATATATATATATATATATATATATATATATATATATATATATATATATATATATATATATATATATATATATATATATATATATATATATATATATATATATATATATATATATATATATATATATATATATATATATATATATATATGAATATAAGAAGGCCCATAAAACACTATTTAAAACGTTGAAACCATATATTTCAAGCACTTGCTTCTGTGCCCTGTTCACTGGTAGAATATGGACAGATGAAATGTTACAAGGGTATATATACAAAACATATAGGTAGTGGCCTTAAGTCTCCGATGGTATGAAGGTGACCATTTCCTAAGAAGGAGGAGAATGACCAATTCCCTAGTGGTTTTTGGCCTCATTAGCTCCCATTTGGCGATGATTCTGGAGGTCGCGTTTCTTGGGCCATCTTTTCAGGAGCGGTCTGAGGATTAAAGCGTCGATGTCATCTGATTTCCAATGTCCTCCTGATAAGTTCATATTGTTGGTTTGATTGATGATAGCAGATTCCAGCATCTTTCTTTTGTATGGACAGCTGCTTTTGAAAACCAGCTCCGCCCCACTCCAGTTCATGACATGTCCTGTATTTCTGATATGTAGGAAAATCCCCGAACTCTCCGAAGCAAAACGTACTGATCTTTTGTGCTCTGTTATTTTTTGCGAGAGCGATCTACCTGTCTCGCCTACGTAAATGTCATTACAATTGCTACACGGTATCTTGTAAACTCCGGCTTCTTCCCCTTTGTTATTTAAGTATACGTTAATGAGCGAACTCCTGATGGATTTGGGATAATGGAAAATGAAGGGATTGTTAGACCTGAGTTGTTCGGTGGCTTTTTGGATGTTTTCGTCGTACAGAAGCTTTATTTTGTTGTTGAAATATATTTGTCTGTTGTGAGTGGGACCTCTATAGTATATTTTATCCGCTTTGTTAATAGCCCTCTCGGTAATGTGTGGTGGATAGAGCAGTTGCGTTAGGTGTTGGCGGATCGTGTTGAATTCTTTATCTAGGTACTCATTTGAACATATCCTAAGTCCTCTGAGGAATAAGTTGCACCCTACTATGATTTTTATGGAGACGTCGTGGTAGCTTAAGAAATGAATGTAGGAAACAGCAAAGGTGGGTTTTCTATATACTGTAAATGCATATCTGTTCTGTTCTCTTATGATCAGTACATCTAGGAACGGCAGTTTTCCGTCCTTTTCCCATTCCGTTTTAAATTTTATGGTCGGAACTAGCGAATTTAGCCTATTAAAAATTCATTAAATTCCCCCAGCTATTGTCCCAGAAAATAAAGATATCATCTACGTATCTAAGCCAAATCATATTACGGGGTTTGATAGACGACAAAAGTTCTGTTTCGAAATATTCCATGTACAAGTTTGCTAGAAGGGGTGATAGGGACTTCCCATGCTACAGCCAAATTTTTGTTTGTAAAAATTACCATTGAAAGAAAACACGTTGTTAGTTACACAGAGGTTGATAAGTTTTAAAGTTTTATCTATGCCAAGAGGAAAATGGTCTTCATATGGTTGTAACTTCCTCTCTAAGAACTTAGGTCAGCAACGTGACCTCCTTGTGGTTAATGTGACCTGGTTCGTCTCCCCGCGACCGGCAAATCACAAGTCTCTTCAATTTCTTGTGTTTGGATGTCACGGCTTCATGTAGTTACAAGCATATCCAAAAAGCGCGAAGAATTCAAGAAGTTAAGAGGGCATTGTGGCTATTAGAATTACACACACACACACACACACACACACACACACACACACACACACACACACATATATATATATATATATATATATATATATATATATATATATATATATATATATATATATATATATATATATATATATATATATATATATATATATATATATATATATGTCACCTTAGTGTTTCTCATTATGTGAATACCTTTTTAAGTATGGTGGAAAGTTGAAATAAAAACTTCATTTAGGCATTTTAAAGCATATTGAGTTAATGGAACCAAACTAATGAACTGGGGTACAAGGTAATACAGAGGTCGCGACTATATGATAAAGAGGTATGTTATGATTACAGTACAATGATCGCGATAACAAAGAGAAACGAACAGATAACATGAAAAAGACAGGGAATATGTAATCGTCCTTTGTGTTCCAAACGAAGAGAAATCACAAGGCAGCTCTTTCGTTTATATTCAGCGTTTCGGAACGAGTTCTCCTGGTCAGTTAATCTTCTGCATCTGTGGTTTTTGTTCCTCGAAGCTTGTCTGCTTCAACGAGCACTTTTGATGGGAAATATTTTGGGAAGTTTATGGGAAATACAAAAGTATTTTAACCTGGACTAGATATTTTTTATCGATTCGAGCGCTAGAGAATTAGGCTGCAGCAGCTTCCAATTGAATTAGGCAATACGCCATTTTTTTAATGTAGTTTTACTATACTTTATAGGAGAGAGAGAGAGAGAGAGAGAGAGAGAGAGAGAGAGAGAGAGAGAGAGAGAGAGAGAGAGAGAGAGGGACATTAAAGTAAAAACAGCTAAAGCAGAGAGTAACTTTGTTGCCTTGTCTGTAACTTTACACAGCATTAAGATAGCTCAAAGATAAGTGGTGATGATAAAAGACGATCCCAATAGAGAGGGCGAGTGAACAATGTCTTCTGTGAATCTATAACCCAGTATTATGGAGTAGACTTTGCAGTCTTATACCATTCAACCGAAAACTAATCATGAATGTCTAGACAAAGTGTTTTCCAAAATCGAGAAAATCCTAAAACGTTTGTCTCAACCCACTGCAGTATAAAAAATATAGCCAGTTCTAAAACGTTTCAGCCTCTGCCCCTGGATATTATGAGTTTCTGCTGAACCTTAGAGTTTTACAGTTTTATTAAATACCACAGGGTTCTTTGGAAATTTTGTACTAGCTGTTACCAAATTAAAAATGATCTTCCTAGTCATGAGTTCAAACGTTGGAACTTTGCATAAGTTTTGTTTCATAATTTTTTTTCTTATTCGATTTTCTTTGTTATTTATCTTATTTACTTCCCAGTTTTTTTCTTTTCATTTTGATTGAGCTAAGTATTGGAACCATTAGACTTTTGTTTAATTGGTATACAAAATATTTCATTAGTTCCCTCATTGTTTCAGACATAAGACAAATGTTAGTATTCAGCAAGCGGTATCTGGCAACATTTTGCCGGCCAACACAGGCGCATCATGCGCCATGATCAGTAACTGTTGATTGCCCAGTAGCTTGGTTACTGATTGCCCAAGAGCAAAAGCTTGTGCTGGCATATGGCTGGCCTAATCTTAAACCAACGAATGAATCACTTGCTAATGGGTGTCATATAACAATCAGTATCCTGGTAGTTTAACTAAATAACATTCCATTTAAATGAAATTAAAATTATTATTGTTCCTTGTTTTCTCATTTTTTTAAATTGTGGTACTAATTTTTTTTTCTTGTGACTCGGCCTACACCATTTTTTTTCCATCTGAAGAAGGTGTCATTTTAGCACCTAAATTTGTAGGACTGTATGTTTTGTATATACTGTGTTAATAAACAAAAGTATTTTTTACTGTTTATGAAATTTTGTTTATTTATCGTAATCAAAACATAGAAAGACGCTGAATATCAACTATAAATGTTAGGCTAGGCCTATTAATCTTTGCCTGATCTGTGAAAAACAGGGTATCCTAAATAAGGAAGTTATAGATTATAAAATAATTTTGATAATTATATCCTATTTGACAACTTAAAATAGCATTCTTTCTTTAAACAAATGGTAATCTGATAAACCAGATACTGTATGCCAAACTCCGCCAACTTATGTTTTACTTGTGTAAAATAACATTCATTTAAGAGAAAACTCGATATACAGATAATTCTCTATAAACACTTAAAAACCTCCATAAAACAAAGAATTTTCTTGGCGTTTTTTTTTTACTTTTTATAACTGAGTCTAGTTTTCATATTACAAAAAGTTTTTCTCAAACTAATTAATGTATGGAATATAAAAAAAAATAAGATCTAAACGGTATATTACAGCATGATTGTGCTACCCTGCTTTTCCTGATAGAGGTACAGTATGACAAATAATAATAATAATAATAATAATAATAATAATAATAATAATAATAATAATAATAATAATAATAAGTTGATTCGGTGGTCAATAAGCAATTTCGGGATATATGTCTTTCACATTGTTCCTTTTTAAAGATAAATAACCAAAAGATTCTAAAATCTACAATTATTGGTCTTTACACAAACTGTAAAGTCTGCTTAAGTGTACTTAAATTATCAGGTAACTGGATATGTAATCTCCAAAAAAATGTGATATGGTGGAATGGGCAATTTGTGGCTATAGGCATGCAGAACGGAGGATAAGTGACGATTACTAACATATAGTTGGATTCAGTACCGAAATTTTTTAGTTTTAGAAAAAAGACAGAGTATCAGATTACATTACTCAAGAAGCGCTGAAGAACTGCAGGTTTCTTCATGTATCTGATGCAGCAGATCTTACAGCAAAAAAAAAAAAAAAAAAAAATCGTTGGTTGAGTTGGGGTGGGTAAAACATTTAATTTTATCTCCAACAAAATTGGCCTTAAGATTATTAAAAATTAATACAATGTGTGACACAGTAATCCAATGATTAATGCTTGCTGTTTAATAAGATCTAAATACCAGATGTTACATTGTCAATCTACTGTATAATCTGCAAAAATCTAGTTAGTACTTGTAAGGGAAACATATTGAAAATTTAATATTTATTCTGACGTGTTTCTTTTCGTACAAATGACATGATAACTGAATCTGGTGTGTGGTGTGTTCTATACGTTTGTGTCATCGATATGGTACTTTGTCCTAATAACCAAAAATTACGAAGGCTTAATGAAGATTACGCTTTTCTGTCATTAAAAACATTTAGTACTATCACCTTCAAATGTTACTGTAGGATTATACGATGGAATAGCTTATCAGAAGGTCAGTTTAGACTAAACTGACCGTCTGAAAACCATTCCATCGTATAATCTAATAAAATAAAGAATAACATATCCTGAAGCCAAGCTGTCAGATTTCTAAATATAAAAATTCAAGAGTGGCTGAAGTTTCAACGAATACAAAAAACTGATGGCGGAATATTTGCCACAAACGGGAATCCTAAAGATCTAAAGTTTGCTTGGAGAAATCTGAAAGAGACAACTGACGGCGGGTCTAAAAATGAAACAGGGCCCATGAAAGGAACTTGTGGGACCTAACGTAAAAAGAAAGCCTTTCGGTATTTATCTGAGGCCCGGGCTCTTGGTGTTTCGCCCCTGAAAGTCAAATATGACGAGGGTAAAAGGCGGCAGCAACTGCCAGGAATTTGTGAAGCAGATGTCTTTCCTGTCTAGAGGGTATTGGTAAGTCAAAATAGATGTAAAATCTCTCTCTCTCTCTCTCTCTCTCTCTCTCTCTCTCTCTCTCTCTCTCTCTCTCTCTCTCTCCTCCCCATCATGTAGTTTTTTTTTTTAAATGATAATTTGGATCACGATCGCTTTTAAGAATCTGTGGTTAGGAAATAATTTTTTTGCTTATTTTGCCGAGCACTAAATTCAGGCTTCTGAAATTATTTTAAAATCTAAATTTAGGTAACGTATGCATACACACACATATCTATACATGTAGTGTGTGTGTGTGCATGAGTGTGTGTGTGTGTGTGTAAGTGTCTGAGCAAACTGTCTTGTCTAGAATAGGAAGATGTTAGACGAATGTATGTAAAAAAAGTAACTAATGTTCCCAAGGATCAATCTTTTGTAACTTTATCTTATACTTCAACAACCAGGACTTTACACTTGTGCCCTAAGAAGCAGTTCAAAAATTTCCTGAGCTCGAATTCACTGGTAATGTCTTCATAATGCAGCAGTTGTCACTTCGCTCTTACCAACAGAAAGCAACCAGTTGAATCAACCAACTGATGAAATCTAGTCATTCCTCCAATAATTTGACACTAAAACATCGTTAGCCTAAAAAAAAGTGAACAACTCTTTATTAGCGCCTTGGGTAGTAAAGGGTACAATTTTGAAACATGTGATATCTGGAAAGTAGTGTGGATGCAGAAAAAAATGATATAATATAGAGTGCTGAAATGAACGTTTAGAAAAGCAAAGATACATACATTGCCGAATATAAGTGCAAAGGTATTTAGTTATCGGTTTGGGGAATATGATATAAAAGACTATAAGACTACAATAAAGCGTAACTTAGTAGATGATAACTAGGAAAAAATAAACTGCTTTAAACTAATGCCTAAGCAACAAATTGCAATACAGGTAAATGCTGATGAAAGAGTTTTGTCAAAAGGTTATAATGAGCTATAGAAAAAAAAATCAAATTAAGAGTAGTCATTACTAAAGGTAGTTTCATTTTCACGGACTGAATGAGAACATTTGACACTTTCTCCTTAATTTCAGTCCCTCTTTGCAGTGTATATTGCGTACGTTATGAGTACCTCTACGAAAGAGTTAAAGACTTGACCTTCAATTCAGGTAGCTGAAAAAATTAACTATTAACTATTTGGAAGAATGTGGTGTCAAGAAAAAGTGTGGGTGAAACTACTCTCATTTGAAAAGTTACTAACACTGTTGGCACTACCATAGTACAGCGCTCATATCAATTAAAAAGTATTCCGTGAAAACATTGTCTAATTGACGAGGGCAGCAATAAAATGTTGTTAAGATAATCTTCATAAATAAAAACCAAATGTGAGCTGATTATATATATTTTAAAGTATTACCCTAATAATTTATTATATTTATGATCATAACAATTTTGAAGGTTACTGTATTCAAATGCATTTCAGAGTGCTCGGCACATAAGCCAATAGTAGAAAAGAACATTTGTGGTACTGTTGCAAACTGGAACTAAAAAAATCAACAGTATTTCCAGAGAACATCATTGTTCTTCTATCTGTTTTTGCTGCCTTACCGGAAAATTTTTATTTTTACAGTAGCTAGATTAATTACTAGTCGGGCATTGAAAGCCTGTTAGATTTTAAAAGGAAAAAAAGCACTTTATCCATCCAATAGCTTTTAGGAGAATTCTCTCTCTCTCTCTCTCTCTCTCTCTCTCTCTCTCTCTCTCTCTCTCTCTCTCTCTCTCTCTCTCTCTCTCTAGCACAAACTTTCCCGGAATTGGAATACTGTGCTAAATTTTATCGGCCATTCAGATTAAAGCAAACTGTTGATGCCGATCCTGTAAATTGTCTTTTTAAAACAAGCTGCGTAGTATTCGGTGGATCGCGGTGCCTGCAAAGCCTTTTGTTATTAACAGTTGTCTTCGAATGTATACATTTTGCAACACGTAGGTTGTAGATAATATGACTGGCACTGATAAAAAAAAATTATAGAACTCACAGTAAAAGTAAATTAGAAGGGTCTCCTCTTTTTATAACAAAAATCAAATCATTTAGAACATTTGTCATGTCATGTTTTTAGTAATGTGTCCAAAATTTATGATACGAATGTTAAAAACTTTCTTTGCTGTCATGCCATATGCATAGGAAGTTGTTCGTTCCAACCAAGCATTAATCTCTCCAACATCTTCAAAATTTTTGTCGGAAAATGAAGCTTCTTTAACACCTACCGCGCTCCACGCTTGGTTTACCATGGAGACTAGTGAGTTAAACCTTCACTCAATGATTGGCGACAATCGTTTTTCCAAGCTATAAAGATATTGGCGCCGGTGGGATGGGCATGTACAGTCTTGCAATAGAATTACCACCACTTCTGTATCATCAGTAGAATTTGTACAAGGTAGGATTTTACTTCTACCTAAGAATATCCTCTCCAAGATTCGGAAAAACATATTTCCGTATAACACTAACTGGAGGAGCCCATAACTATTCAAAGTGGCGATACAGTTTTGTCTTTGCAGGGGTTTGGACAAAGATTCCTATCCTCTAAATTATAATGCGTTCTCGTAGTGCCATGCTCAAAATCATCAGCTTATATCATTTTCCCGAACTTTGGGCCACGTTTGTAAGAACTAATCATCTTAAAATCTGTATAGATGGAAAGCAATTTTTTTTTTTTAAGGAAGTCCTTTGTTTTCTGAAGGTACAAAGTACATTTTGGCAAGGAGAATGAGGAAAGCACATGATTTTTCCGTATTTCTTACAGTCATGTTTTTAGTCATCAGTGAGTCATTTGTTAGATGTTATTTAAGCTTGTTTAAAGCCTTCTTACTCTTGCAGAAAGTATGTAAATTTGGGGGCTGCTTCAAACTCGAACGGATCGTCAGGTTTTTGTCTTTCCCTTTTTATTAACGTTATGGTTTAGTTCTTTGACATAGGTTACCACTATTTAGATGTACTATCTATCTATCTATCTATCTATATATATATATATATATATATATATATATATATATATATATATATATATATATATATATATATATACTGTATATATATTTTTATTTTTTTCTTTTTTTTAATCATGGCCGTTGGCATCATTCTTTTTGAAGCTACCGGCAACTATTATTAATTTCCTTATTTCTTACCTAATGCAAAATCACTAGGCAGAGAAACTTAAATATCTAAGTATTCACTGGCTTATTGTGTACTGGCCCAACAGTCCCCATGTGTCAAGTAGAATATTGGTTAGCGTTATCATGAATGTTTCAGTTATTATTTCTTTCTTACGAAACCTTAATGGATGCTCTGATGTGATGTTTTGTTTCTTTCTATTTCATGGCTAATTGAATAATTTTATATAGGTATATTATTATAGGAACAAATTTTGTTCGTATATTACTGAAAAGACGTATAATGTGCCACTAAGATATTTCTCAAGCTTCACTTTACTGCCGGTAATGCATTATCCCTTCCTGGTTTATGTAATGGAAATTTATAACAAAAGTTTAAAATCCTTTGTTGGAATCTTTACTTTAAGAATAATAAAAGCATTTTGCTTATTTTACCAGCACAAACACACACAAACTTATATGTATGCATTATATATATATATATATATATATATATATATATATATATATATATATATATATATATATATATATATATATATATATATATATATATATATATATATATATATATATATATATATATATATATATATATATATATATATATATATATATATATATATATATATATATATATATATATATATATATATATATATATATATATATATATATTATAATATATATTATAATAATATATAAAACCATTCTACAACTATCATATGTGTCTCTGTAAAAATTTTGATGTTTCGTTTACAGATTCGTCATTTGTTGAGATGGTGTTATTTTAAAATGTCTTTTTCTTACAGATAAATTGAGTATCATGTAATCTTAAAGTGTTTTGATATGTTTTTCTTTCATTTGTTTAATATATGATGCAGTATATTAAAATTGTATACTGGGTGTTATGGACTTGAATTCTTAACGTGTTGTAGAGTGAGGGAGAGATATTTTTTTGGGAACCATTATCGCTTAGCGTTTCCTATATTTGCACAGGTGGTTGGTGTGAAGGAAGAAAGGCAGAGGCCCTCTTGTGTTATCTGATGAGCTGACAGCTATCAGCAATTTGCTTGTTATATGTTTGTCATGTGTGCCTATCCCATGGTTATTAGCTGTGTCTATCGCTTATTATGTTTCCATAATCTTGAGTAGAAAGGATGGGGGAGTGATAGAGTTGAAGTTGACATGCTGACAGCGAGCCAGTTTTGGTCCAAAATCGCTTCTCTTTATTTGCTCAGGTGGTATGAGTGAGCGGATGATGTCGATCATTGATAAGAACTCTGGCATATTTCCTTCTGAGCCTTAGAATTCCCTGTATGTATACCGTACATGTATACCTGTATGTATAATGTATTCTTGGAGAGCTTGAAGATAAAATAGCAGTACTGAACCAGAAACAGTCAATCCGGAAAAGGGGTTCCTGGGATAAGCTTCTCTCACTCTCTCTCTCTCAATTATTGTTATACTGGCTGCTCTCCTGTTTGTAAAAGTTTTGTTAAACTCACCCAAGAAGTGTATACATTTTGTAAGAGTGATCTAAGGTATTTATATTGTGCAAGCATTGTGTAAAGTGTATAATGGTGTACCACCTAAAAAGGTAATGTGATGTTTACTGGTTTTTATTATGTTAAGAGTTAAAGTGATGTTCTAGGTAAAAGAGAATTATTATTTTGATAAGAGGTGGATAATATCTCTTATAGTGAGTTCTAATGTGTCTTGCTGTTAATTATATATTATTGTGTATATCATTGTGACTTGGCAGTGTTGTCTTTGAGAAAGTCTTAGAAAGACGTGATTTTAACCTTTTTTAAAAGTGAAGGTAATCTTTTGAAAGATTGATATAATCTTTAAACATATTTTTGTCTTAGTGAAATGGCTGTTGGTGTATTTCCATTCTTGCATATTTCATTCTTATATGTCTGTGTTATATTACTCTAATTTTATAATTAGTGTTTTCCAAAGTTTTGTTAGTGCATTTTGTTATTGA
>NC_089752.1:89095879-89103379 GCF_040412425.1 Macrobrachium rosenbergii
CATGACCAATTAATTTCTTACTATAGAATGGTCTTTAGAGCAAAGAAATACTATCATAGATTAATTTTTTACTTGATAGATGTGACTGTAGTACAATGTTGGCAATTATACAGACGCTCAGCAATTGAATTAGGAGTTCCTAACAGTAAACAGAACACACTCTGTGAGTTCAGGATCAGACTTTCCAAATCCCTGATGTATAGTGGAAAGGACATAACAAAAAGAGAGGAAGGCCTTCAGGTTCTGTAAAAGCTACTTTTGCCAAGAAGAAAAAAGGTAAAGCAACTAAGAAAATTCCTGATAAAGATATAAGACTTGACCCCATTGCCCACTTCCCTTTTGTTAGTTCAAACCGAGGGACATGTAAACTACCTGGTCTTAAGGGGAAAGTAAGCATGTATTGCATCCAGTGTGAAGTACACTTATGCTGCGATGCTAAGAGGAACTGTTTCCTTGATTTTCATACCAAATAAAGGAATAGCCTCATAAGAAAATTTTTTTTGCGGGGCGGGGGGATTCAGTACCATTACGTATTTTTTGGCAGATATAATCATAGAAAGAATATTTCTTTAATTTTTCATGTCAACCACTTGATTTTCCTCTTGTTATTTTTTTTTTTTTTTTTTAGAAAAAAAAATATTCAGTTTTCTTTAGAAAATGACATTTTGTCTCCAAGCTGTAATGCGCCTGAGAGGACTTTTTAGTACTCTTTTATAAAAAAAAAAAAAAAAACTATTATGAATAAATATGTTGAAATTTTGTGATTAGTTTATTAGTTTATTTGGCACCTAATAAGTAAGAAAAATGTAGTTTAGATTTTTTTAAATCGGAAAAAATTCAGGCAGTAAAGGGAAGGGATATATATATATATATATATATATATATATATATATATATATATATATATATATATATATATATATATATATATATATATATATATATATATATATATATATATATATATATATATATATATATATATATATATATATGTATGTATGTATGACTGTCCATGAAATTACAGATGAAATTCCAGACGTTTTGTATAATAACTTAAGGACATGGTGTATATTTTCTTGACATAAGGTTTAGTACGATTACATCGGCAGGCATTAAATGCAGTTATGGAATTACTGATCAATTATTTATAAGACTGTTATTAAAAAAAAAATTATGCAGGCAGGAAAGAAACCTTTAGGGATGACTCAAGGAGGCCAGTGGTATTGTAAGTTAGACGTTCTTGTAAGTAAGAGAAACCTCTTCGTTGGAGGAGTCGGTAGAGCTGTGGACTAGCACTCGCTAGGCCCGAGTTCGAGTCTCCGGCCGGCTGATGAAGAGTTAGAGGAATTTATTTCTGGTGATAGAAATTCATTTCTCGCTATAATGTGGTTCGGATTCCACAATAAGCTGTAGATCCCGTTGCTAAGTAACCAACTGGTTCTTAGCCACGTAAAATAAGTCTAATCCTTCGGGCCAGCCCTAGGAAAACTGTTAATCAGCTCAGTGGTCTGGTAAAACTAAGGCATAGGCTACTTAACTTTTTAACTTTTGTAAGTAAGAGAGAGAGAGAGAGAGAGAGAGAGAGAGAGAGAGAGAGAGAGAGAGAGAGAGAGACATTACAATTACCATGCTTACTTCTGGATAGATATTTCCTAAATATATAGCATTTACTAAATTGAAATTATGTCAATACTTTTTCAGTTGTATACAAGACCCTCTTTTCATCTCTAGTGCCGTAGTCAGCGATGAGTTTTGACAGTTCCTTCCTGGAAACCCAGAATTATTAAAAAGGAATAAATGGATGCAACACAGCACTTCCCGTTTTCCCTCCAGACTTCGTTCAACCTCCCCAGCTTTCGTTCCAATTCATCTCTCTCTCTCTCTCTCTCTCTCTCTCTCTCTCTCTCTCTCTCTCTCTCTCGTAACTCAAGTCTTTCCGAAATATATATACTTTACTCAGCCATGAATAAAATATTAGCAAATTTCTTGCGTGGAAAGCGAGACATCATTTTATGATATTTCATAAACGAGAATTGTTCACCTTATAATGACTGAAATAACAATACGTAAACAACAAAAGTGGAGCCCTGTATGATTCACATGTTGAATTTCGACTATCTTCTAATATGTGTGTGTCTCTATTTTCTAATGTTATAGTTTCTTTGGCATTTTTAGTGCCGTTCTTTCCTGAACATATTTTTCCGAGGTAGTAGACTTTATTTACGTCGACAGATTTGCTGTAATGTGTGATGTCTGAATTAATTTTCGTCCATCCTTCTTTAGAGAACTGAGTTTTGCAGTTATTCTTAATACAAATGATGATGATAATAATCCACTCTTTCCTTTTTCCATTTTCTGATCAATAAAGTTGTCACATAAAGCATTTTAATTTTTAATTGTAAGAATGAAACATCTTTCCAACCGGCCTCTGCTTAGTGCCCCACAAGAATATTTTTTAATGTTGGGTCACGTGCGTAATGCGAATTTTGCTTTTTTTTATTTTAATAATAATATCATGGTGAATTACTGTTTTGTAATGTTATTATTGCGTATCTCATACAAAGCATAATTGTGTCTGTAAGAAAAATATAAAACACTAACAATATTTCGAATGTAAATTTCCGTAAGCACGCTCATAAGATTTGGATCTTTTCAGATTTTGTTAACACTAATTCTCACAGGCTGAATCTTGCTATAGAGAAACTTTCTTCAGTTTATACACAGAAGCACACACACACAAAGATGTGTGTGTGTGTGTTTATATATATATATATATATATATATATATATATATATATATATATATATATATATATATATATATATATATATATATATGTGTGTGTGTGTGTGTGTGTGTGTGTGTGTGTGTGTGTTTGTGTGTGTATGTACTCATTGCACTTAATTGTTGAGTAAAGCACGTTGACGCCACAATTGCAAAAAAATAAGTGTACTTATCACATATATATATATATATATATATATATATATATATATATATATATATATATATATATATATATATATATATATATATATATATTATAATATATATATATATATATATATATATATATATATATATATATATATATATATATATATATATATATATATATATATATATATATATATATATATATATATATATATATATATATATATATATATATATATATATATATATATATATATATATATATATATATATATATCAAGGTAAAAGACCTATTTTGCAAAATTTTCCGATACAGTTAAATAGTTTTCCAGGAGCATTCTAAATGCCACTTTTTTCCATTTCCAGGCCAATTTCAGCCTTCATGTAGCAAACACCGCCTGCCCATCATACTTTGCGCAATTTTAGTTCCATGCTGATTTCCCAAATGCTCTAGAAAAGGCTTTTCATTAAGGGCTTAATGTTATTACGGGCAATTGAGTATAATTGGTTCCATCACACAAGCTATGATCATGGCATCATGTAGAGTTCCCAACTTGGCTGAAGGGGAATGCGGCGTATGTTCATTTCACCCACAGTCAAAAACTGATTTCAAACCCACGGCACATTAGCTCTTGCTGACGATGCTGTGGATGCTTCCTGTTTTAATCAGTCCTCCCGTAGCGGGTAGGGGTGGGGGATAAACTTGTTTCTATTTCAAACATTACCAGTTTATAGTTCGTCATTCTTCTATATTTATTTCAGTAATTACACTAATCACAATTGGCAAAAACGACGCTTTAGTTTGGACTTATGGTGTGAGAGTTCCGAGGTCGACAAATGTCAGAGAAAATAAAACTGAGTTTATAACAGCGAAACCTAAAGAGTAACTGGGAACAAAATGGATTTCATTTCTCGAAATTGGGCGCTCATATCGTAAAATCAAAAGGGCCAAATAAAAAAAATTGTGGGTACTTTTAGTTTCATTAATTATCTATCTGAAATTATAGAGATAAATGGTTTTTCATTTATACTGAAACAGGAATAAACGGTCGAATGAAAGGAAATACGATTTTTTTTCACTTTTTACATAAAAAAAACATTATTCTTACCCTTAAGGAAAGTCTCAAATTGCATAACTAGAAGAATTAATATAGAAAAAGTTTATCTTCAGTTCAAATTTCACAGTTTAGAAACAAGCAAATGCCAATGCCATCAAAGCAAATCCAAAAGGCTACGTTTAATTGACACAATAACCTACATTTTAGCGCTTTCAAGATTTTCTCGATTTTTGCTACTGAGTTTTTCAACAAATAATTACTTTTATGATTTGAACCTTGTGTGTTGTGGCCTTCTGTAAATATCATGGTTTGCTATAAAGATTGTGGTCTTCTGAAAAGATGTTTTCTGGTTCCAGACTTCGGGAAAGGTGTCGTACTTATTATTTGTCATTCTAAAAATCCACATCACCTTACATGTATTCTTATTCATTGAAAACTTTCTTGTCAGTGTATTAAGAAGTGTTCTCTGATGGTCTCCTTTTCTCTCTTAAATGTTTAGTACTTAGTGAACTGACAGTGTATCTTTATGACAACCTCACGAGTTCCATAACTATGTTTGATCTTGGTAAAAATCAAAATTTGGGAGTCACGTTATTTTCCAGGCTTTTGCGATCACAGAAGATTTTGATAGTCATTGACACATTTATGCCATTATCAATAGTTTATAAGTCACTTCAAAATAGACCTTTGAATTTGAAGCAGTGGCTGTCGTGTAAAATGGATCCTAATACGTTTACCCTATTTCGGCTGGCACTATTACCTGTTTTCCTTTCATTCTGCGCAAAGAGGACTACTCTTCCATGCAGAGACCCTGGGCATTGTTGCTCTGACTACTGTTTTTGTAATCACCTAGAAACACAATATAGAATGCAGTCCTTTTTGCTGCAACTTTCTAGTGTAATCCTGATCATAAATCATTCATTAATTTTCTTTTCTCAAATTTTCCAAATATAATTTGTCGCAGAATGATCTATATTCAAAAAGTTCAAGAGGAGAAAATACCAAATTTAGTGTGAAGATGACTTTTTTCCCGTTTAGCAACTTGAGCATGCTAAGAATCTTGGTAATTTTTTCTTCCCTTAAAATTTAATTCTAAGAAATTTTAGTTTACAAGTATTTTTTCATAAAAAATGGAAAACATTATTTTTATAACATATTTAAGTGGAGTTTATATCGTTATAGCCTTTAAGTAATAAATAATGTGATTTTATATTTATCTAAAATCCACTTAAGAGTAACGATGATAAGACTAAGATCATCGGATATTTTAATTTTTTTTTTCTCAGAGGTATAAAGATGTACTATAACTGGCAGCATCTAAGTCTCTTCTCTGGTTGTGAAGACCAGATTGTTAGTTTTGTGCGCTGAGGAGAACTGCGGCATTTTGAATTTGGCAGGATTCATGTTTACTGAGGACCTTTGTTTTTAAAGATAACTCTTGTGTCTGGAAATCGAATTATATATATACACACACACACACACACACACACACACACATATATATATATATATATATACACACACACACATATATATATATATATATATATATATATATATATATATATATATATGTGTGTGTGTGTGTGTGTGTGTGTGTGTGTATACATACATATATATGCTTATATACACATGTATATATATGTATATATACATTTGTATATATATGTGTGTGTGCGCGCGTGTGCATGTGCGTGCGTGCGTTTGTGTGAGTGTATATATCTATCTATCTATCTATCTATATATACACATATATATACAATGTATATATATATATATATATATATATATATATATATATATATATATATATATATATATATTATATATATATATATATATATACACACACACGCACGCACACAGTGCACACGCGCACACACACATATATATGCACATGTATATATACATCTAATTTATATACATGGATATATTTAAGCATATATATATATATATATATATATATATATATATATATATATATATATATATATATATATAAAATTATATATATTTAAAACACAAGAGTTATCTTTAAAAACAAAAGACTTCAGTAAACATGAACCTTGCCAAATTTAAAATGCCGCAGTTCTTCTCAGCACACAAAACTAACAACCTGATCTTCAGGTTATGGCTTGGAGAGGTTTTTTTGGACAGGTGTTTGAGGTCGTATTGCCACAGTTTTTCTTCCATTCTTCAGTGTTAATTTATGTGGAGTGAGTGCTGGTTCCTCTCGTTAAAGTTATGGTTCAATTTCCGGCAATATATGTTTTTTTCATTCTGTTGATAATTTTGGAAATCCAGTTTACACTACCTGTTAGTAATTGTAAGAAGTTGGAAGTAAGAAGGGTTAAATTCTAATTTCAAATTAAGTTTGAATTATATTTTCGTATTATAAATGACTTCTTGAAAGGTACATATAAATTAGAAATACTATATTTGTTTATCAGTATTTCTAACTTTCTAGGCTGATTATAGTTAAACCCTTTGCTGGCTATCAAAACAGGGGTATTTTCCACAATATTAAATCGTCATGTGAACATTTGCTTTGTTTAGTATTCTCTTATGAGAATTATTTCCCGTTCAAGAATTACCGAAAAATTCCTCCTTTCTTTTCAATTATCAAGGCACATTTGAATGAAATACACAATTCGCTTGAGGCAAGAAGAAAAATTCTCTCGTTCATTTTCTTCAGTTTTGGTTGGACAAAATGAACAGGTGCTAGAATGTATTTTAATTTCATTCTACCTGATTTCAGTTATTTTTACTAGTTTGTTTTTCGACGCATTTATATGAATTAAACAGTTCCTGCTGCATAATAACGTGTTTATAAACATCTTATACTGATCTGGGTTTTTAACAAAAGAAGAGGAAAAACTCTCCTAAATAACACTTTGTTTTCAGGGAAGGCCACCTCGCAATTTGCAATCCGATTCGTGAAAAAATATTAAATTAATTATATACTTAATTAACGTAAGGTTCTGAGTCGCTTGCACTGGGTACAGTAACAATAAGTTTACATGTGTGTCTCTATTCTAATTTTTAACGTCAAAAAAGTTTCTATTTCATTTCTCTTGCTAGTCGAAACCTCAGCTGAGCTCTTGCTACTCCAAAAAAGGAAAACTCAGCACAAACACCTGCCACTTAGTTTTAGCTGACATGTTGAAAAGCTAACGGTAAATATATCCGTGTACGTGGCTGTGTTTGTGTGTGCGCTTTTTATTATTGCCGTATTTTATCACATGGAACTCTTGACACCACGCTTTCTTTAACTGTTTGGATGCGTGCATTAACTGAAAACTTAATAATCTCAAAGAAAATTTATGCAGAATATTATCGTTGGAGTGTGCGGTCCTGATCTCAAATCTAAGATAATCGAAATCTGGAATCCATTTCTCTTGGAGGTAGGATCGAGACAAAAAACACTAAGGATATTTAATTTATATGACTATTCGTTTCTCGAGTATCAAAGTCTAACATAAACATCGTATAAAAACTCAG
>NC_089752.1:89108379-89113379 GCF_040412425.1 Macrobrachium rosenbergii
CGTTCCAGAATTCTGTGAGAATGTCTCATTCCAACGCTTTGCATAAACTCACAGGCCCAGATTAGAACCTTATCATGGTTGTATCTGTTTTATTTTCTGTACAAAAGCAACTTGCTCTTCAGGCACTTTATGGTACTTTAGAATATAAACACCTTCAGATAGTAGCAATCAGAAAGTAATCAAAAACATCCCTCAATATATAATGTGGTCCAGAACGCAGACAGACAGACAGACAGACCAACAAAGACTAAAGTTGAAGTACTTAGATTAACCTGACTCCAAAAGTTGTAATAAAAAAAAAAAAAAAAATATATATATCAGCCTAACATATTCAAGATTAACGGACTTGTATGTCCAAAATTTGCAATAAAAATATATTTTTTAGGTGATAATAAGTATATATATATCGATATATATATATATATATATATATATATATATATATATATATATATATATATATATATATATATATATATATATATATATATATATATATATATATGTATATATATATATATATATATATATATATATATATATATATATATATATATATATATAACATATATATACACACATACATATACATATACATAGGTGTCAATTATTCTAGTCGGTAAAAAGAAATTAACCTTGGTTTTACACTGCTTAGGAGCCTAGTAAACTGTTATATTGGTATATTGGATCTATGTAGCATAATTTAACCATGGCAATTGTTTTACCTGAGGAACATTAGATTCTGTAGCATTCTGTAGCATACAATGTAACTTTGGCTGAGAAAGTGTACAAATGTGATTTAAAAATCGTCCCTGCAATGTAGAAATCTGGTAACAAGGACACTTCTTTGGAGAGTTCATGTTACACAAGGTACAGTATGAAAACGAAGGAAGTAATTTTGCTTGTGGCAGCTAAGGTTTATATTGAATTATGTTCCACAAAGAAGAACGAAAATGATTAGTACATTTATTTTTTTTTATTCCTTTCATATTTTCGTTATTTCATTTCCCATGAAAACATTACTGCAAAGATTTGATCATTCGTGTCTAAATTATTTTATATCTGAAGGTTCATGCTCATTGCAAGATGGAAATTCATAATTTATTGAGAATTCTTTATAATTGGTCCTTTAGGGCAAATAAATATAGCTAAATGTCTTAGCATAGTATTCTCCAGGTCCTCTCTCTCTCTCTCTCTCTCTCTCTCTCTCTCTCTCTCTCTCTCTCTCTCTCTCCACCGTGGTAAAAATTATCCGATGTGCATTTTTGGGAAAAGGGTTAGGTGAAATTCTCCATTTAATTACAAAACTATCTCCGCTTGATCTTCTCGTGCACGAATATTCAGTGGCCTTCATTAGTATTAGATGAAGATAGTTAACATTTTTCCTTTAAACTTATTTTCGATGGTTTCCAGTTTTGAAATAGTGTTGAAACTTGTATGGTGCTAAATGACTCGTGCATCTTTCCTCTTTTTAACCTGCTGTTAATGATGCTTCTGAGCGAAATATTCAATCTGTATATATATTTACATAAGATGCTAGCATAATCCCAGCTTCATTACGAATATAAAACTACAGCATAACAACATAAGTGTATATACATGAGCATTTAACTGCTTCAGTATCTTTCCATAGACGTTTCTGGCAATGGATTAATTTGATCGTTACAAGAAAAACAGAAAACCGTTAGATTTATTTCTAGATAAATGTAAACTAATATGGTTACTATTCATGTGCTAATTCCTCCGTTCTATATCCCAACATGTTTGTAAATATTCAGTCTTTAGCGGTTTTGATATTTATTAAGCCGAGAAATCACACTGGGAAGTAGGAACCCCTTTCTGTAAACAGCAGGTCTTCAACAAAGATTATATTCCTTTTCATGGAACATGACACCAAAAATACATAATGGATCGTACCCCTTCTAGCAATAACCTCGATAAGATCTCGCTTTTATTTTTGCCCCTGTTTGACTGTGGTCTGCTCACTCATGACCAGCAGTCACGATCATATTTCAAATCCGATATCGTTTTCCATAATAAAGGTGTTCGTTTTGTTCCGCCGGGGATGTTTAGGGATGTTTTATAAAGAGTAGGAAGATTTGCAAATAAAATGTAAACATGGGGACAATGAAGAATAAAACTTGTCGTATATTCATTTCTTCATATGCATGAGCCCTCAAGCATTTCAATAGTCTAATACTTTTCATACACACTCTCTCTCTCTCTCTCTCTCTCTCTCTCTCTCTCTCTCTCTCTCATGTCCTTTATGGAAAGTTTGGTTTAGACTTGTTAAGCGTCTGATGTCACTTTTACCCACAACGTTCGTAGAGCTGGTTTCTCTCTCTCTCTCTCTCTCTCTCTCTCTCTCTCTCTCTCTCAGCAAACTATTTAACGTTGGTGACAGAGAAAAGGAGTTTTGATCTACATTAACAAGAAATTCTTTGCAAACTGAAAATCCTAGATTTTCTTGTTCTTTCTATTGTGGAATTTTTTATGCACACTAATGCCAGCTTTGAACTGAATCCGTAAATTATTAAAAGGCATTGGTCAAAGTCAGTAATTAATAAAAGAAAATTTGAATGTAAGGAGATATAGTATCAAATTAAAAAGTATTTCAGAAATAATTACTAAACACAGTAAAGAAGTCTATAATGAAATTTTAGAAATTAAATGCACCATGCACTGACAGCATTAGCAGCGCTAACCTATGGTCAAAAAGGAAGATTTACAGATGCCAAAGTTGATAGCATAAATGGATGAATGGAAAAGATTATAGAAATAAATGTTAATGGCAGTGAAAGATTTACAAAGAAAAGCCATTATTTGTGGGTGGTATTGCTCGTCAGATACCGAGTTCAGATAACGACAGTAATCTGGAAAGGGAAAAGTTCTCATTTAATGAGTAAGAGGTAAAATGGAACAGAGAAAAGGGTAAGGAACAGAGTTTGGTAGATGAAGTGTCAGTCCAGAGAGACGGGAAAGCAAGATGGTGGATTTAATGATGAGAAGAGGAGCGGCTGGAAATATGTTGGTCAGCAAGAAGCATTTGGGGTTTTAGGAGACAGTACAGAGAAAGAATAAAAATAGTCACCGGTGGAATGAGAAAACGAGAAGTTTAGTGAATGGAAAGATTAGATTATTTGAGTTGCCCTTGCTAGACAGAAGACATAATTGTGTGCAGGAGTAAAGGTGGTCAAGAAAACACTGAAAAAGAAGAATAATTAATCTATTTAAAAAGAAGTTGTGGGGGGGAGGGGTTAGAAGTTGACAAAGGACATCAGGCCTAGTAAAGAGTTGTAACAGGCAGTAAATGCAGAAAGTTTATTGAAATAACAAATGTATCTCAAAATGACTCATGCAAATGACTATATACTTTCTGAAGAGAATGCATTACAGTTGATTTTGAGAATGTGTCCAATGTAGAAGATGGAAGAGAGGTAGGGCTGAATGATAAAAAGGTGGAAGGGTTAGGGTAAGTTAGAGAATGCTTGTGGAGGTTACTGAAGGATTTAAGGAGGGCAACTGAGAGGCTGCAAAATAAAACGACATCATTAGCTGATGAGATTACCATTGAGATACACTATTACAGTAGTGAAATCTGACTGAGTGGCTTGCTCGGATGAAGGAAAGATTCCAAATAATTGAATGAGGAATACTTGTTCCTCTATATAAGGCAAAAGGTGATAAGGAGACTATAAGAATTATAGGCGCATGTCTTCGCAGACTATTCCAGGGAAGGTGAAAGGCATGACTTATATGAAAAAGGTAAAATAGATGACAGAAGGTTAGCTAGAGGAAGAACGGTGAAGGGTTAGACAAAGCACCGGGTATTTAGATCAAATGTTTGTTGTGGATAAGTCACGTGAGAAGCTTGAAAGCATACATGGTCCTGGAGAGGCAATGAGGAAGATGCTAAAGATATGTTAAATGGAGTGAAAGAGGCATTGGAAAGGTGGAACCTCAACATATAGGCAAATGGCGAAGTATGTGTAAGGGGACTCTATTCGCTGCTGGTGAACCTTCTGTATAAGTGGAAGACGTGGCTAGAGTTCTGAAAATTTTTCCTGTAGGGTTCACCTACACTTGTTCAGAGGTGTATGTGCAAAAGTAGCAGTCATCAATGGACATTCTTCTCTTTGGAGCCAGCCTTCTCTCGTCAGGTGAGAGGGATATATATATATATATATATATATATATATATATATATATATATATATATATATATATATATATATATATATATATATATATATATATATATATATATATATATATATATATATATATATATATATATATATATATATATATATATATATATATATATATATATATAAATATATATATATATATATATATATATATATATATATATATATATATATATATATATATATATATATATATATATATATATATATATATATATATATATATATATATATATATATATATATATATGTATATATATATATATATATATATATATATATATATATATATATATATATATATATATATATATATATATATATATATATATATATATATATATATATATATATATATATATATATATATATATATATATATATATATATATATATATATCCTCTCTCACCTGACGAGTATGGTCTTATAGAAAAGAATGTTCATTGATAATTATATATATATATATATATATATATATATATATATATATATATATATATATATACACACACACACAGATAGATAAGTAGATATACATGAGTATAAGTCTGCGCGTGCGGTTTGGAAATGACAAGTTATGCAAAGTACCCAACTGATAACTAAAGCGTGTGGTATGTTAATTCTGAATAAGGCGTAATTCCGTCCGCGTCATAGCTGGCAGTGTATTACGTCTTCCCTTTATATCAAACGAGGTTAACATCCCTTCATTGAGTGGCAACGCAACCGAGCGATAAAGCCAAGCTTATGACGCAGCATCAAAAACGGCCATTGTGCCCACGCCGTTGTCA
>NC_089752.1:89115879-89120879 GCF_040412425.1 Macrobrachium rosenbergii
AATAAAGGTTTAGTTTTGTACCTGGTATCTCATTTCCAGTAGTCTTTAGAATTTAGTGAGGGAAAGGTATAACTTATGATGTCAGCTCACGCTACACGCTATCACTCAATATCTCGGGAAAAGCGAGATACCAACCTCTGTTCTTAAAACGGACACTTAATTAAAGTATAGGCTTCAAGATTAGCCTATTACATATATACCATTCAACTTTTCAGCAATCCTTTCAGAAGAAATAATAAAGAATTCAGGACGTCTCCTTCATTATTCACATTATTATTATTATTTAAGTAGATGAAACTATTATTATTATTTAAGTAGATGAAATTATATATATATATATATATATATATATATATATATATATATATATATATATATATATATATATATATATATATATATATATATATATATATATATATATATATATATATATATATATATATATATATATATATATATATATATATATATATATATATATATATATATATATATATATATATATATATATATATATATATATATATATATATATATATATATATATATATATATATATATATATATATATATATATATATATATATATATATATATATATATATATATATATATATATATATATATATATATATATATATATATAACATTAGCAGGAGGCCACTCGGCAGAGTCACAGTATAAGTAGATGAAGGCGGGCAGGAACACAGGAATTTGACATTTTGACAGTTTATTCCAACGTTTTGCAATACGGTATTGGCTCCCTTTTCAGAGTAAAAGACCGGCTCTGCCCTTTGATGGTGTCTAATGTGGTTTTCAAGTATACTTGTCCCAGATGTGATATGGGAAATTATGTGGGGTCCACGAAGCGTCGAGTCGACTCTCATAAGGGGGTTAGTCACAGAACGGGATGTCGCCTGTCCAACTCAGAAGCTTCTAATATCAGAAATCATTCTTTCAAATGTAATACTAGTACTAAATACAAAGATCCTTCTATAGGTGGACAGGTCGACAACTCAAGAGACTTGTTCATTTTAGAGACGTTGAAATAAAACAAGTTGTTCCTATTTTACATACTCTGTCCTCAGCTATTCATCTTTTTTTTTATCTTGATTTTTTATTGTTGTTCTTAATGCTTCTTATTGTTTACTTTTCATTTCTGCTTTTAGTTTTATTCTAGACTTTGCTCTGGCAGGTTGGTTCCTCTCTTCCTTTAATTATTTTTATTTAATGGAAACCTTGTGAATAAACCTTGTTTGATTGTGTATTATTGTACAATTTTATTATAAGACTTTTTAATGTAACTTTTTGTGTTTTATTTCAACTTATTGTGTTTTAAGTATAATTCCCGTTAAGTTGACTAATGCATAACTATTAATTTTGATTTTATAATGTTTAAAAGTTCTTTTTTAACTTTCTTATTTATATCTGTTGTAGAATTCCCTGAGGATTCAATAACATATTGTGAAACGAGGGAATAAACTGTCATAATGTCAAATTCCTGTGTGTCCTTGCCCATCTTCATCTACTTAGTGTGTGTGTGTGTGTGTTTGAGTGTGTGTGTATATGTGTGTGTGTATATATATATATATATATATATATATATATATATATATATATATATATATATATATATATATATATATATATATATATATATATATTTAGTTATGGAGAATTGAAATGTATGTCATATGATCCTTGATAGAATGTGCAACAGTGTTAGCATGTTTAAGAAATCTTGGGGCGAGATGAACGCTTGTGTCAGCGCATACCAGGTCGTTTTGTAAACTGTAATTCCTGCGATGAGGGAAAGGAATCTGGGTCTTGGAAATCTAGGTGGCTCACGTAGTCACGAGTGTTGACCCTGTTGTCCTGCATCGTGTCATGGGATTTCCGTGTCACGAGTGAACGACGGGAGAATGTTCTAGAATTATGAGTTTGTGCGTAAGTCCGCTTGAAAGGGGGGCGTCATTGAGGTGTAATATATTGAATCTAAAGCGCAGATGAATTATTCTGGCAGTAACTTGAATTGGTGAACGTTCTGCCTGGTGAGGGCGCTAGACTTTGCCAGTAAAGGCGAGCAAGTTGTATACTCTGTTGGTTTCATTGACATTTTATTATTGAATATTTTTCCCTTTGATTGTCTAGCATATTTACCATGTATAACCTTTGGGATGTGTTGGGTGATTTTGGTAACATGAGGATTCTCCCATTTATGCATTTATATGTCTTTGTGCTTTATTTTAAAGGTGACCTTTTGTTTCAAACGTATTTGTTAGTGGTCACATATTAAGGGAATTTCTGACATATAACTATGACTTCGGTCATGACAGACTTTGACATTGTTTTTGGGAGTGTTTAAATGATTGGTGTCAAAATGTATTTACCAGTCCGAGAGTTTGGTTTCTCATTTACTTATCCGCCATAAGTTAATTTTTTGTTGTGTCATGTTAAGCTTGGGAATAAAACTGTATTTTGGTAGAACATGAGTTTCGTCAAGCCTTGGTTCAATTTGAGCTATAATGTGAGAGAGGGAGAGGGTTAGGAGATGGGAACTGGCATTCGTAGGAGGACTTCGATGAGCAGGGATGACGGTGTCGACCTTAAAGGTAGGTTGTTTCTTGTTCTTTGAGATTTAGGATTTTGGTTATGGAAGAAGGAGAAGGATATATATATATATATATATATATATATATATATATATATATATATATATATATATATATATATATATATATATATATATATATATATATATATATATATATATATATATATATATATAATAATAATAATAATTTTATATGCCTCTCTCCTTTAAAGAGATAAGCGAAGGAAAGTGATGCCCCACCGGATTCCAGCCTGAATCTATATGTTGAGGTTGCGGGGCCCAGTCTTTGCCCCCATGGAAAGACAATTTCTTATCTGCCAACCGCATTTTTCTTGGTTTGGTCACCCACTAAAGAACTGGAAACTTCAAACATTGGTCAAATTTCGCTGACATACCGAGGAGTTACAGTATTTTTAAAGAAGTAGTCTTTGGATATCGAAGTAAACGTCTTCCGTTTCACGAGCATTTTTTTTTTTTTTGGTCCCCGTAGGCGGGTAGTGCCTTCCTCCTCTAGCTGCAATCCCTTTCATTCTATTTACTCTATTTCCGTTCATGCTCTCTTTCCTCCATCTTTCTTTCTGGCCTCTACTAACAATTGTTTCAACATAATTGTCAATGCTAAATAACCTCATAGCACCAGTGTTAGGCCTTTGGCACAAATTTTATATTCCAACTTTTTGTTTGCTTTAATATTTGATTTTACTGTCAAGTGGAGGTAAATGTAGTCTGATCTCAGCAATTTCCTTCCAAGAATTCATAATATTTTATAAAGTATCGTTCAAATTAAGTTTTAAACCCGGAAAAATACTCATGCATCCAAAACGTTTTATTTATCCATGTTTCTGCGTTTTCTTCCAATACAAAAAAACTGATTAACTAAAAGATAAGGATTCGCAACGTTGTCATTTTACGTATGAGCATTATTCTATATTCGTCTGTTCCCGTAAACAAACCTAGCCTTACTCATAAACTCTACAACTCGAGTGTTTGGGTACGTCTAATCATCTTGTTTTGATCCTAGTCAGGTGCAAATACGTTCATTAACAGTTTCTGCGTCCAGCGCATGCCGTGATTATGTAAATATCTTGAGTCGCGTTGTAAACAAACAAAATGAAAACGTAATGCGATTTTGCATCCATCCTACATTTTGACAAACCTTATAAATTTGATAATCATTTATATTTTTCAATCTAAACTAACTGTAAGGCATTCAATTTGTACCATATAAAAGGACTATGATTAACCGTATCTAATTTTGTCTTTATGTCACATTATTTACATACCAATATCAATATAAAAAGAGATAAATACTTATTCATATGGAAAAGCCTACAGGTGCCATTGACTTGAAATTCAAGTCTATGGTGTTTATTTCTAAGAAGTTAAAAAGGTAACAGGAAATAGAAAGAGGAGATCAGTTATCAGAAAAGAAAAAGAGATGAATTACTAAATTAGTGAATGAATAGATAAAAATAGAAATACATTAGTAATACACAAAGGTAAACTTTTTTTACGGTAGCAATGCATTGCACCTTCACTTGAACTTTTGAGGTTCTAATTGTACAACATCCTCAGAGCGATTGCTCTACAGTCGAACGACCTCTGGACCCTAGAAGTTCAACAGCGATGCACATTTACTGCATATTGGTGCTGCTGTTCAGCAAATCTGGTTGCTCTCGGCAGGAAAAGAGGATCAGGGGTTAGTGGTGATAGCCAAAGTTCTCTTTTAAAATACGGCTTATGAAAAACTGACAAACAAGAGATCATCCGTCAATGGTCCAAGTCATTACTGCCCGTGTTAGGAAACAGAAACCTACTACCACGAACCACTCAGCCTAAAAGAGATAAATCTCTGTCAGAGGCAGAAAGCCGCACCGGAGAGCAGTATTCTAGTAAAGGAAAGAAGAATGACCTAAAACAGGTTGCGTTGATTTTATCATAGTTTTAAATATATTGGCCTTAGGCACAATGCCTAACTTCCTTGCTGCATTAGCTGACACTTTCATGAGATGCATAAAACTTTCATCAGAAGTTATCGATTCTTGAGAGTCGTTTTTTTTTTTTTTTTTTTTTTTTTTTTTTACGTTATACCGCAACTTGTTATTATAGTAATAGGAGCGATAGTCCTAGTCAACCTAGTCCAATTATAAACGGTCTGGATGGGCACAGAGTAACCTATCACTATGCCATGATCTGGTATACCTTACAAAATTTTGTCAATGTTGTTGGGAAGAGTCCAGAGGTCCACATCGGGCCTCTTGTTCCAAACAAAAAATGTTGACTCACATACGACTTAATCTAAAGTTAAACCAATTAACTTTATAATTCTATTGTATCAAAATGACGTGGGATAATGTCGTTTGAGGTATCACGACCTCTTTCA
>NC_089752.1:89125879-89148379 GCF_040412425.1 Macrobrachium rosenbergii
CTCGAACATTTCTTATTTTCAAGATATTAAATATTCCCCTTGCGTATCTTGTTATTTCTTAACTACCTAATATTAAGAATATTTCCTCCTATGAACCTAAAATTGAATGGTTCGTATATTGGTGGTTGTTTCCTTTCTCTAATAAACCATGCAATAAGGCGCCTGTGTGTGCATGCGTGATTGTGTGTGTATATGTATACGTGTGTGTACATGTCTTCTAAGGACTTCTGTTCTTCAGAACATATCCTGTAAATTGGATATTGCTTTTTTTTTTTTACAAAAAAGGTGTTTTTTTCCACAAGACTATAGCTTAGGACCATAATGAGAGAGCGTGTGCATCTTGTCATAGAATCCATTGGGAAATAAGAGATTCTGTTTTCCGTACAATATTTCTATTCCCTGAAACCCGAAACTAATTTTCTAGCCATTGTTTTGAAAGAGAATAGTACTCCCTTACGGGCAAATCCACATTTCAGAAATGTTTAATTTACCCTTTACTTTACAGCTCGATTTATCTGATGTGTCAGTTTTCAGTTCCTGTATTCCTTGGCACAAAATAAACTGATTTTGCCCAAAAGGAGTAACAGCAGAACAGAGATTGTGGGAAAGAATAAGAAAGTAAAGACTGTCTGAATCAGATCTCCGGAGAAAAGACGCCACACGAATAAGGTGTGGAAAACATTTAACAAATATGAAAAGGTTCCGTTTGATTTGGATTAAAAAATAAAAGGATTGATAACATTGAAGAATATGAAAAAAAGAGATAAGAAATTGAGAGAGAAAAACTAGAAGATACATTCAGCCAAAAAAGAATCAAACGAGAGACCACAGTATATATCCCATTAAGGAAACAAAAAAGTAATTCAACTCCATGTAAAAGTCTCCCTGGCATGATGGAAATTCTTAGCATTCAGTTTCAGCCAATCAAATAAACAAATTCATTACCGGTTTCTGAAGGACAGTTCCAGGGCAAACGGAGGAACGCGTTAAATAAAAATAAAAAATGAACCCTCCAGAAATATCCTAGTGAACAAAATCCATGATGGTCTTCCAGACAACCATTCCATTTGAGAAGTCATCAGAGCTTGGTCCATAAAGGTGGCGGCAAGGGGAGATGGCGTACAGAGCGAGAGCTCGCGCGCGGGTGCGCAGGCTTGAGAATTCCGATTAAAGTGGACTGCAGGCGGGTGGAAGGACTGAGCGACCTTACTTCCTATGTGTGTTATAATGGAGTAAATGCCGTGCTTCGGTGGACACCCACTTGGCCTCATGCTTCGCTAAAGGCCATAATTACGGAATAAAGCCTTGGCATCCAGGCTTCTCAACAGTCAAGCTCCACGTCCTGCTGAATATTCATCGCCTCTTCAAGTCGCCGAAGCTAAACATACAAGGACAGCTCTGTAATGGTAACGCGCATTCACACTGGCGAGTGTGTAGCGATTATGTCAAGTTGGCTAAAATAATAATACAAGCCCCTATATGGTATGATTAAAAAATCAAGTATGTGTAAATAACTCTGTGCCTAGAGAATCTAGGAATCAAGCCTTCCTTTCCGTGCCACTCAACGCACAGATAAAAAACAAGGAAAATAGTTAAGGGTCGTTACAGAACGCAGGTCAGATTAAACACATAAAAAAAAAAAACAATCAAATCAACTCTCTCTCTCTCTCTCTCTCTCTCTCTCTCTCTCTCTCTCTCTCTCTCTCTCTCTCATCAAGGAGAGTTAAAAATTCCAATCCACTAACAACAGTAATAACCTCTGTTAGAGAAATGAGGAAATTCATTTCGAGTCTGGCGGAGACATCGCGAAATTTAAGGGTGACAATATTGGATCCGGAGGAAATGAAATCAAACAAACAGCGCAAGAGAACAACGAGCGTCTGCTTCGGAATATGTGAAATATAACTTTTACGGTCAAGATTCCGGTAATGGAAACCGAAACAAATGCAACGGAGACTAGTATCAAATGGAGTACAAACTCTGTATACACAAAGAAAGTAAAATTGATCTTATTCTGACAGCACTAACCCTTTTTCATTAGTCTATTATATTTGGCCTCCTACTATTAGAATAATGAGAGGCCTGGCTTTTTTAAAAGCAAGGTTCAAACATTACAACTTTTCTTTTCCAAGTTAAGTATACAGTACCTTAGTTTTACCAGACCACTGAGCTGATTAACAGCTCTCCTAGGGCTGGCCCGAAGGATTAGACTTATTTTACGTGGCTAAGAACCAATTGGTTACTTAGCAACGGGACCTACAGCTTATTGTGGAATCCGAACCACTTTATAGCGAGAAATGAATTTCTATCACCAGAAATAAATTCCTCTAACTCTTCATCAGCCGGCCGCGGGAATTGAACTCCGGCTCATCGAATGACAGTCTGAAGCTCAACCGACTCGGCCAACAAAGGGCTTTTTAAAAAAATAACTTTGAATGCAAGAGAATGTTTTTATCCCATTCAGTGGTCTCAAGCAAGAATCTTGTTCAGAAACAATAACTTAATAGAGAGAAATCTAATAGAAACGGCATTTATTGAGCATAGTGAAAACAATATATAACTTCAATGGCAGTGTAGGTTTTCCAAGACTCTTTTTACATATCATGAAAAATCAGTACAAATTATGTAATATATTGACTTAGGTATTCACTTAACTAACTATTTAGCCTCATATGAATGTTAACCTTTTCTGTTGGACGAACTTTATACGAGACAATTTACATTTTATATTATCCTAACAGTTGTAAGCACCGTTAACCATTTTTACTCGTTTATGTTTTATGTAAGTCTTGAAGTCAAATGTAAACATATGTCCGGTATACGCTTTTCTTAGACTATTATTAGTCAATAAAGTTCCCCGAAAAGGCCTGATGGAAGACGAAACAGTTGAGACAAATTAAGATCTCTATTTCCTTTTTCCTCTGTGGTTTCTCCTTCGTTTTCATTGTGGAGTACATCGAGATATTCTATCTTCGTGATTGAAGAATATAACTAACATATATATATATATATATATATATATATATATATATATATATATATATATATATATATATATATATATATGTATATGTTCTTCGTCTTTAACGTGCATTTTTCCCATTATTATATGGGGTAAGCACGATGCCTTCTTTTGAAGGACTTTGATTTGGCGGTGGGGTAGGCCGTAGCCTCGATCGGCTGCCCTGCCTGACATCGCTTAGACCCCGGTAGCGAATGTGTACATGTTACCAAACCCCCAGCTCCCTTTCTCCCAGCAGCGAGGAGAACTGGGCGAGTAGGTTGACAGTTCGAGACATGTGAGGTGTCTGTTATGTTTTTGAAGGTGTTGGAGTGGCTTTGTTTATGTGTGTATTAATCTGTAACACCCATTTGCTTTCAGCAAACCTATCCGTTGATTACATACGTAATCCCGGGGTGTCTACACGGATAGCAAAGTGTCCACCTCTCTCTGACCGGTCGGCTGCGGGGATTGAACCCTCGCCATAGACTTCTATGAAGTCTGAGGTTGATTATACCAACTGAGCCATATAGGCTCCATATATATATATATATATATATATATATATATATATATATATATATATATATATATATATATATATATATATATATATATATATATATATATATATATATATATATATATATATATATATATATATATATATATATATATATATATATATATATATATATATATATATATATATATATATATATATATATATATATATATATATATATATATATATTTATATATACATATATATATATATGTATATATATATATAGTATATATATATTTATATATATACATATGTATATATGTATATATACAGTATATATATATATATATATGTATATATACAGTATATATATATTTATATATACATATGTATATATGTATATATACAGTATATATATATATATATATATATATATATATATATATATATATATATATATATATATATATATATATATATAATCATGAAGCTACAAATGTCGCTTAATATCAAATTCACGCTACTTGGAAAATTTAGGAATATCTCGGACACGAACCCTTGACACGAAACCTATTCAGTGACTCCAGTAGACGCTACCCACTGCGCTATCAAGAGAGGTATAAGTCTTTGCCGAGTCTGCTGTACTGTTTTTACCCGTCGGGAGCGGGGAAATGTACTTAGCCTCGGCAATGACCCACCTCCGCCATGACAATTCATTGGTACGTTTGGAACACGCTGGTCTTATTATGAAATTTTTTATCACACCGTGATTTATATACAATCATGAAGCTACAAATGTCGCTTAGTATCAAATTCATGCTACCTCGGGAATATCTCCAATGGAGAATTGTCGCCGAAGGGGCAATTTATATAAGTGATAAATGAATTGGTATTGTCGGGACACGAACCCTTGACACGAAACCTATTCAGCGACTCCAGTAGACGCTACCCACTGTGCTATCAAGAAAGGTATAAGTCTTTGCCGAGTCTGCTGTACTGTTTTTACCCGTCGTGAGCGGGGAAATGTACTTAGCCTCGGCAATGACCCACCTCCGCCATAACAGTTCATTGGTACGTTTGGAACACACAGCTCTTATTATGAAATTTTTTATCACACCGTGATTTATATACAATCATAAAGCTACAAATGTCGCTTAGTATCAAATTCACGCTACCTCGGGAATATCTCCGATGGAGAATTGTCGCCAAAGGTGGGTAGCATCTACTGGAGTCGCTAAATAGGTTTTGTGTCAAGGGTTTGTGTCCCGATGATACCAATTCATTTATCACTTATATAAATTCCCCTTCGGCGACAAGTAATAATAAATTTTTCAGATTGTGAATTCTAATTATAAACTTTGAATTGAAAAATAAAATTTTGTATTTAATATTTTTAGAAAAACAGTGTTTCATTTATTGATCACCAGTCAGTAGGATTGATGTGTGTGCATGAGGCAATGTGATAAACATGTTTTGTTCTTTTAGTTTTGCTAAAGTGAATTAAGACCAGGGAAACACTTAGAGTTTTTTGATGGAGTGATGCCCTTTTACTCTAGAATATTTGACACCTCACACATATTCTGATAAACTTAGTTTGAATTTTCAAGTGACTGATAAATAAGTTTTTCCTTAAGGGATCACTGTTGCCTTTAGAGTACTCAGCTCGTAATCATTAATGTTATGAGAGTTCAGGTATATGGATAAAGTGAGGTATATTTTTGAATTTTGAGATTAGTTGTGTAATAACCAGGTACTTGATACACATCATGACATTATATTATTTGGTGCCCAGAGACCCGGGAACAAAACAAAATATCACTCTGATTTATGGTTTACACGGGTGGTGTTAGGGATATATTTTGATAGGAGAGTGACCACATAGTTATTTTTTTGCTTTGTATTGTGAATTATTTAGTTGAGTAACTTAGAGAAAATGGCTCTGTTCAATGTTCAGAAGTTTTTAGCAACTCCTTCCATCCAAGAGTTATCTGAATCCAACCTGACTAAGGCACAATGGACTGCTTTAGCAGTGGCATGTGGGGTAATGTGTCTAATGGTACGATTAAGGCACAAATCAAATGTATTGCAATCCAAGCATTGATGGACTCTGGTAAAATAGATGAAGAGTTAAGAGAGGCACAAGAGTTGTTCAGTGCAGCTGAGGCAGAATTTATAAATAAGCATGAGCAAAAGAAAGAGAAAAGTGATGTAGAAGCAGAACTTAGACGTATAGAAGCAGAAGAAAATTTTATTAAGCTGAGGATGCCGGCTGAAAGATAGAAAATGCAAGCAGAAAGAGAAAGAGAAGACAGAGAGAAAAGAGAAAGAAAAGAAAGAGAAGAAGAAAAAGCAGCAGAAGAAGAAAGAGAAAGAGCAAAAGAGGGAAGAGAAAGAGCAAGAGAGGAAAGAGAAAGAGCAAGAGAGGAAAGAGAAAGAGCAAGGAAACAAGAAGATTATGAAAGAGAAATGAAATTGATAGAAGCCCACTCCAAGTTACCTGTAACACCGTCTAACCCTACTCAAGGTAATTCAGACCCTGTATTTGATGTAGTAAGAGTGCAGAAGTTAATTCCAAAGTTTACAGAAGAAGCTCCAGATGAGTTTTTTGATCACTTTGAAAAAGTGGCTTCAAGTATGGGATGGCCAGAGGATAAATGGTCGGTCTTGTTACAGAGTGTTCTCATTGGTAAAGGAAGAAGTGCCTATTTAGCCTTATCAGCTGATCAGTGTAAAGAATACAAGGTACTCAAACACAATGTGCTGCAAGTTTACCAGATGACCCCTGAAGATTATAATGAGAGATTCAGATCTTTGAGAAGGATGACAAGATAACTTTCTTGGATTATGCCTAAAAAGTAAGGAGATGTTTTAAACGATGGTTGGAGGCTGCTAAAAATAAATCTACGGACGAACTTGAGGAGTTAGTAGTCCTAGAACAATATCTTAGAGGAATTCTTGAACACATAAGAGCCTATTTAAGAGATAGAGAGGTTAAGAAACTTGACAAAGCTGCTACATTGAGTGAAGATTACAATATCATTTATAGCAAAAGAAATTATAATGTCAAGTACCAGAACCAACAACGCACAGGTTTCAGGTCTCATCCAAATTTCAGGAACATTACAACTGGAAATCCTTGTAGTGGCTATGCCAATACAAAGCCAGGTAACACCCCTCAGCAACTGAATGTTAAATCCTCATCATCCAGTCTGTTCTCAAGACAGATGCAGAAGACTAATGTTGTCTGCTACAAGTGTGGAAGAGTAGGACACTACAGTCGAGATTGTTATCAGACACAACAGCAGACCAAACCAGTTGGTCAAGTGGTTAAAGGTAACCAGGTGAAGCAAACTACGAAGAGCAGTGTGGGGAAGACTGAGACAGTTGGGAAGACTGAGACTAAACAAGCAGAGTGTTTAGCAAAGAGTCGAAATATAACTTCAAGCAGTGAGTGGCTGAGCAGCTTAGAGGCTTTTAAGCCATATATCTATGAAGGTACACTGACAACTCAAGGAGAAAGTGTGCAGGCACCAGTCAAGGTATTACGTGATACAGGGAGTAACCATAGTGTGGTAGTTCGTGGTGCTCACCCACAGTTGGAGAAGAACCTCACCGGAGATTTAGTTATTTTGAAGGGTATAGGAGGAGAACAGGTAACTCTTATATGCTGCTTGCACCTGTCCTGTGAATTGGTGACAGGGAATGTTGATTTTGCTGTAAAGGACTCACTAGCTGTTGAAGGTGTACATGTTTTACTGTGTAATGAAGTTGGTGGTGTACCATTTGTTCATTGTCCTATAGTGACAGACAAACTGTTAAGGGTTAGTCCTAGAGTAGATTTAGAGAAGAATAACCCCCACCTGTTTACAAGTTGTGTAACTACCGGGAGTATGACGAGAACTATGTTTGCAAGTGAAGATACTGAGGACTTACCTGCACCAGAAGGATCAAGTGAAGGATCTTTAAGTTTAGAAGAGCTGTTCCAGCAAAGTGAAGTTTCCCCTAGTGTTAGTAATGAAGAGATTTCCCAAGAAGAAGAGGATCCTGTTGTTATTAAAGAGACTCCGAGTAGTCAAAGTGTTCCTGAAGATAGTAGTGAAACTACAGAAGCAGAATTAGCAGATATGGAGAGTTCAGCCCTTGAAGTTGGTCAAGTGACTAGAGAGAAGCTAATGAAACTGCAGAAGAGGGATACAACATTGGCTGATCTGTTCTTCAGAGTTGTTGATCAAGAAGATATGCAACAAACCTCTACCTGTTATTATCTAAAGGAAGGATTGCTAATGAGGAAGCATTGACCTGCAGATATACCAGGAAATGCTGAATGGGGTGAATATCATCAAATCTTGATTCCATATCCATTGAGGAAACAAGTTGTAGCAGTAGCACAGTCTGGACATATGGGAATCAGGAAGTCTGGACATGTGGGAATCAGGAAGACTGTTGAGAAGATTATGAAGTATTTTTTCTGGCCTGGACTTCACAATCCATAGAAGTTGGAGGAGAACCCTTTAGCAAGGTAATTATAGATGTGGTTGGGCCGCTTCCGAAAACAAAGAAAGGAAATGAATATCTGTTAACAATAATGTGTCCAGTGACTAGGTATCCCGAGGCAATTCCTGTAAGAAGTATAAGTGCAAAGGTCATTGCTGAGAAGTTGGTGGAGTTTTTCTCCAAGTTTGGAATACCAGAAATTGTGCAAAGTGATAGAGGAACGAACTTTATTTCAAAATTATTCCAGGATGTGATGACCTTGTTAGGAGTAAAACAAGTTATCAACTGCTTATCATCCAGAGACTCAAGGAGCCTTGGAAAGGTTCCACCAGACATTGAAAAGTATGTTAACTAAGTAATGTAATGAATCAGGAAGAGAATGGGATACTGGTTTACATTTAATGTTATTTGAAGTTAGGAATGCTTATCAAGAAAGTATGGAATGTTCACCAAATGAAATTATTTTTGGTCGAGACATTAGAGGTCCATTGAAGATTCTTGCAGAGAATTAGGAAGAAAATCAAGAGGAAATCCAAGGAGAATATATGAAGAACTTGAGGAAAAGGTTAAGAGAAATTAGAAAATTCTCTTCAGAAAATTTAAAAATAAGTCAAGAGAAAATGAAAAGAAAATATGATGCTAAGACTAAGCTAAGAAATTTTAGTACTGGACAGCAAGTTCTAGTGTTCTTACCAGTGAAAAGATTTCCCCTTACCAATAAGTTTCAAGGTCCTTATAGGATAATAGAGAAGTTAAGTGATCGAACTTATGTGATTGAAACACCAGGAAGAAGGAAACGACAGAGGAAGATACATGTGAATCTGTTGAAACCTTACTTCTCAGAGACTAAAACTGAAACAGTGTCAATAACAAAGACAACTTCATCTACAGAGGACGATGATGGTTACGAATTGGGAGCTGGAAACAAGATGAACAATTCTTCAATATTAGAAAATCTGGAAGATAAACTAAAACATCTGAGTGTTGAGCAAAGTAGTGAATTAAGTGAGGTGATTCAAAGTTTCCCTGAAATTTTTGCAGATGTACCTAGGCGTACCAATCTGACAAAGCATGAGATAAAGATCAGAGTAGATGGAAAACCTTTTAACCTGAGAGCTTATCGCTTATCACCTTTTCATCGAGATGTTTTGAAGAAAGAAGTTGAATATTTGCTGCAGCATGGATTAGCAGAACCCAGTCCAAGTCATTGTAGTTCTCCTTGTGTGTTAGTGAAGAAACCAGATGGCTCATTTAGGATGTGTACTGATTATAGGAAACTGAATTCCATCAGTGTGGCTGACAATTGTCCCTTGCCTCTTATTGATCAATTATTACTTGATAATATTGGCCAAGCCAAATTTGTTTCCAAGATAGACTTGTTGAAAGGATATTATCAAATTCCCTTAAATGAGAATGCTAAGTTGCTGTCAGCTTTCATTACTCCTTTTGGACTGTATCAATACACTGTTTTGCCATTTGGTCTGATGAATGCACCTGCAACATTCCAGCGAGTGATGGATCAACTACTAGATCAATAGAAGGAGTGGGTGTATACCTTGATGACATTATGATTTATTCTAATACATGGGAAGAACATCTGAAGATATTAAGGAAAGTGTTCAAGAAACTATGGGAAGCAGGACTAACAATCAACTTACAAAAAGTGAGTTTGGAAAGGAAACTGTACAGTATCTAGGATTTGAAGTTGGAAAAGGCCTTCTCGCTCCTATTGATGCTAATGTAGAAGGTATCCATAAGGCTACCCCTCCTGCTACGAGGAAACAGCTACAAAGATTTTTGGGCATAGCTGGATTTTATCGCCGATTCTGTCCAAATTTCTCAGCCGTAGTAGCTCCCTTAACTGACTTAACCAGTCCGAAAAGAAAGTTTGTTTGGATACCAGAGTGTCAAGAATGATTTGAGAAGGTTAAAGTCATATTAACTTCAAGACCAGTGCTTCAAGCTCCAGACTCTAGTAAAAAGTTTATGATACAAGTTGATGCATCCAACTGTGGAATTGGAGCTGTTCTACTTCAAGAAGATGACAACAGAATCTTCCATCCAGTATGTTTCATGTCTTCAAAGCTGAAAAAGCATCAGAAAACTTACTCAACAGTCGAAAAAGAAACATTAGCATTAATCACAGCATTGAAAAAGTCTGAAGTGTATGTGAACCGACCTAGGAATAAAGAAATTTTAGTGTTGTCGGATCACAAGCCCAATCTCGTTCATCAATAAGATGAAAAATAATAATATGAGACTGACCAGGTGGTCTTTATGCCTGCAACCGTATAATGTAAAAGTCAAACACATTTCAGGAAAAGATAATGTCATAGCAAATTATTTATCCCGTTGTGAATCGTTGGATTCAAATCCGGAATAAGTAATCTTCTGGGGAGGAATTTCATGATGTTGCCTTGTAATACATATATCCTCCCATAATTTTGACATATTTACTTTTTTTTTCATGTGTTATGTGTAATGATAATGATTGTTGAAGTGTTGTATTTAGTTTGGCATCAGATCTCAAAAGAACTAATGATTAAATAACTTAATAGCGTAATTTAGAATTGATAATACAATTTTAATAGTAACGTAGTTTAGAATAAATAATATCTTTCTTGATAAAAGCGTAGTATATGAACACGTGTGTGTCCAGCAAAGACTTGTTTCATTTCAATTGTCATCAGTTGAGATAAGAGAGAATGCTTTGTTTCGGGTTAACGTGATGACAGGTTGGAATAACAAATGCTGATTCGTCCCGTACGAGCACAAGACGAGTGATTTCATGTTGTTACATGCATTGTTCGAGTCACATACGCCATGTTGAGAGAAAGAATACATGGCTTGATCAGTTACACGATGTTTTGTAAGACTGCATTCAAAACATTTTGCTGGGATGACATCATTTTCCTTCTAGAAATTTCTCCATGGTATCTCGCACTCAAAATGCTTTAATGACGCCACCTCCCTGCTTCTAGAACTTCTCTTTTGTATCTTGCACCCAAAATGCTTTAATGACATCATGTAATTGTTTCACGTGTTACTGGAATTCTAAAATCTGTTTCATTCTGATTTCCGAGACCAGTTAGTTTGGTTCCCTCTCTCTCTCTCTCTCTCTCTCTCTCTCTCTCTCGTTCTTAAAGAGTCTACTTTTAACATAGTGTTTTGTGGTCACGTATTAGCATCAACTTTTGAGATCTGAGTTTAGTAAAGTTATCTAATTTGTAACGGCGCCTGGTAAAAAAAGTGTGTTTTGTGGTAACGCAGCTGCAGCAAGTAATTTTACAGAGGTTTTCACAAGTTTGTGTAAGGTAACGTGAATTTTACTTATTAATACCATGGTATGATAAGTTAGGAAATTTTGACCGAGTGAAATTATTATTGATAAATCATATGTGTATTTTTGTGTGTTTTTCTATTTACAATTTATTCATATTTTCACATTTTTTATGTTTGTGATATAACATTTATTTACGTAGCATTTTAAATATTTCTTGGTAATTTAACATTGCATTCTTGATTTAATATCTCATTTATTAAGATTTTCATTTCAAATCTTGAGTAATTCTTGATAGTTTAAATTTTGCTTGATTGATTTAAATTCCTGATAAAGTTTTTGTGAATTAGTTTTGTTTCATAATTTAATTCAAGAATTAATTAAGTGTTGTGTTATTTTCAAGTAAAAATAAATTTTTCAGATTGTGAATTCTAATTATAAACTTTGAATTGAAAAATAAAATTTTGTATTTAATATTTTTAGAAAAAGTGTTTCATTTATTGATCACCAGTGAATAGGATTGATTGTGTGTGCATAAGGCAAAGTGATAAACATGTTTTGTTCTTTTAGTTTTGCTAAAGTAAATTAAGACCAGGGAAACAGTTAGAGTTGTTTGATGGAGTGATGCCCTTTTACTCTAGAATATTTCTAGTTTAATTTTTGATACCTCACACATATTCTGACAAACTTAGTTTGATTTTTCAAGTGATTGATAAATAAGTTTTTTCTTAAGGGATCACTGTTACCTTTAGAGTACTCAGTCATAATTATGAACGTTATGAGAGTTCAGGTATCTGGCTAAAGTGAGGTATATTTTTGAATTTTGAGATTAGTTGTGTAATAACCAGGTACCTGATATGCATCGTGACATTATATATATATCTATATATATATATATATATATATATATATATATATATATATATATATATATATATATATATATATATATATATATATATATATATATATATATATATATATATATAACTTATGTATATATATATGTGTATGTGTTTTATGTATGTTCCAGCAAGAACTCTGAAAACAGAATTGAGTACGTCAATTTCAATTCAAACTTGTATACGTTTCGAGACTTACTATTTGGAAAAAATAAAACTATGGAGGTAAAATATCACTAGCACGTAAGGGGAGTGGGGCTATGGGAGGGGCTTGAAATGAGGCTGGTTCAATACAAAAGACTTAGTAACTAAATAAACTGTCAGAAAGAGAAAGTCATACCACAATTTCAACTGCACATAATTACTATCTGAAAAAGAATAATGTTGGGTGTAAGACATTAAGAAAAAAAAGTTAAGTATATCTTAGTTTAACCAGACCACTGAGCTGATTAACAGCTCTCCTAAGAGCTGGGACAAAGGATTAGATTTATTTTTTCAGGAATAACCAATTGGTTACCTAGCAACGGGACCTACAGCTTATTGTAAATCTGAACCACATTATAGTGAGAAATGAATTTCTATCACCAGAAACAAATTCCTCTTGTTCTTCACTGGCCGGTCGGAGATTCGAACTGGCGACCAACAGAGTGGTAGCTGAGAACGGACCCCGCTCACCCAGCAAAGTCATGGTGTAAGACATCACTAGCACCAAAGGGGCGTTGGGGGTGGGAAGGTGGGTGACGTAAAAATAACTGAAAACGACAGATATTAGTGTCTAATCCATAGATTTTGAGGTCACTGAGATGAATAGTGACACTCCCATTGCCCTTTAAGTCCAAGTTCAGCCCCAGTAGAAATGGGGGTGATATGGGGTGAAATATAAGATGTCAAAAAGAGGTGTTGGGCAATGTAATTGAAAACTATCTTAGAGAGAGAGATTTATGAGAGAGAGAGAGAGAGTAGAGAGAGAGAGAGAGAGAGAGAGAGTTTATCCTTTTTTTAGATTTTCCCCGGGCAGTACCAGGTTGGTCAGCTAGTATGTATGTATGTATGTATATATATATATATATATATATATATATATATATATATATATATATATATATATATATATATATATATATATATATATATATATATGTTTTTTGAGAACTATGTACTTAAGAACATGTTAATCATAAATTCCACTCTCAGAAGAATGGTTACATATAAGATCCCTTTGCAATCAGTGCAATAAAAAGTACAAAAATGGGACAGGGTGGAAAGGATCTTGAAACAAGATTGAAACAACCTAAATATAATGTCAGAAAACGGGAATACTATAAAGTTTATTTCAACATATGTATGAGTGCAACCATACCATGAATCGGATAGAAGCTAAAGAGATCATGTTCTGTAAAGACATCACGAAAAAATGAAACATTGCTGAGTCATGTATAATAAAGAAAAATCGTGTAGATTTTATCAACAGCAGCCCCGGGATATACAAACTGGATGAACTTCTTACAAACATTTTTAGACAATTAGTTTTTAAATAGTAATACGGTAGTTTTTATGCTTATGTATTGTTGCCACAGAGGTGTCTTTGTAACAAATAATGATATTTTGTATCACTTCACCCAGAGGAGGTGTGAGAAATACACAAAAGCACATGGTCAACAATTGAGTTTCACTATCTCTACTAGCTTGACGATAAAAATAAAAATCGAAGTGATAGATGTCAATAAATTTATATATATATATAATATATATATATATTTATTAGATATATGCCGCGTATATATATATATATAAATATATATATATATATATATATATTGTATATATAATTAAGGTATATATGTATGTATATATTTGGTAATGATTCATTTTTTCCAGACCAATGACTGCCACACTCATTTGCTAGTAGGCCTACTTAGGCGTGACCTATGGAAACTAGTAGTTGCCATGTAAAATTGTATCCTCTAGGTAAAACCACTTCCTTCAGCGGTAAGATAAAATAGGCCAGCTAAAGATAGGGACCACTGTAGCTTCTGTTAGAACAGATTTGGAAGCCTGCCCAGCCCATGCTTAGGTAAAGCTGTACCTTAGTCATTGACTTGATAATCTTCCATAGAACACTTGGGTTGCCCTACAGCCAGGGAACCTTACTGGTTATGATAATATCTTGGCCAAGAAAGACCTTTAGGTAGCCTCCTTATTTCATTGCTCAAGCCCAGGTGTAATACATGAAAATCTGCCATAAATTGCATTAATATGAGTGACAGGAAAAGATGATCTTGTGGGCTTATCTGTCTATATGTATCAATATTTATTCATAAGAAGATTTTGGTAGTGATAAAATTATTTTTGATTTACGCTATGGTAGTAAGGAACTTACCAGTCATAACTGCCACAGTAGCTGGTGGTTAGTAAAGCCCAGCCACCCGGAGCACACAAAGGCCCCAACTTTGGCCCTTTATAACTGGAAATATTCAACCGACCGGGATGAAACTCTGGCTTTAGAGGCTTCCCACTAAGTTCTCTAATCATGCCAAATTTCATCAAAATCCGCTCAGCAGTTCGGGAGATCCAGATATTGATTTTTGGCATTCAGGGGACGTGGTAGGGGGTGGGCGGGTGTGTGAGGGTCCTAACATATCTGTGGAACAATAACAGTAAAAGACACAGCCGTGATACTTAGTTTTTCTGAAAGCTCGTAGTCTGGAGGGCTGCCTTTCCCGGTTTGTTTCTTGAAATAATGAAATCTTAAAGTTACAGTAGGCCTATGCCATTCAAATTAGTCACCAAATTCAAATTTCCTGAATCTCAGGTACAGACTGCTCACAACATTAGAAGAGATGTCGTTATCTTAATATGTGTAAATAGCAAGTGGTGTTAGGAGAAGCTGGCTGACTTTCTGTCAATTATCTCTCTATCTATATTATAATACTAAAACTCTGAAACATGTGTTTGTTTGTTTGTTTGTTTGCACACCAGAGCACACGATCAAGTGTTAATCTAACTGTGTCTTCCCCTCCCCTTCCCTCTTCCCACCTCCTCCCTTTTCCTCTTCCATCCGCCACCCACTTCCCCTCCCCTCCTCCTTCCTCCTTCCTCCTAACCTTTCCCTCCTGTCCCTGACACAATCAAGTGTCAATTTAGCTGTGTACCTCCTCTCCTCCTTCCCATCTTCCTCCCCTTCCCCCCCCTTCCAAAGATGGCCTCCCCCTCCTCCTTCACTCTTCCATCCCCTTCCCCCTATTCCCCTTTCCTTTCTCCTTTTCCATCCCTTTAGTATCCACTTCCCTTCCGTTATCCTCCCAACATCCATATTCCATGGGTATGGGTAGGGGAATGGTATGATATCAATATGAGTATGGGTATAGATATGGGTATGGGTATGGGTGTGGGCATGGGTATGGGTATAGATATTGGTATAGGTATGACACAGATATGGGTATGGGTATGGGATGGGTATGGATTTGGTACAGCTATGGGTATGGGTATGGAATGGATTTGGAAATGAGTGTGAGTATGGGTATGGTTATAGGTATAGGTATGGGTATGGTGCATGTATGGGTATAGGCATGGGTATGGGTTTGGTACAGATATTGGTATGAGTATGGAGTGGATATGCATATGGGTATGGACCATAGCATGAGTTTGAACAAAGCCAGATGTGGGAACAAGGTATGAATAGTATAGATATGAAAGTATGGAATGGATATGCATATGGGTATGGGTATAGGTAATAGGAGGGTATGGGTAAACAGATCCACAAAACCATATGGGTATGAGTTTGGGCACAGATAACGAGATATGGGTATGGTTATGGTAAAATAAAGATATGGGTAAAATAATGGACATGGGTATGGGTATGGGCATTGGTATGGGTATGGTACAGGAATGTGTATGGGTATAGGTTATGGGTATGTTATGGATATGGGTATGGGTATGGAATGGATATGGGTATACGTATGGGTATGGTTATGGGAGGGGATGGGTATGATACAGATAATTAGGCATGGGTACGATAAAAATATGGGTATGAATATGGGGATGAGTATGGGTATGGTATGGATGTGGGTATGGGTATGGGTATGGGTATGGACCATCCAGACAGTAGTAAGTAACCTGGGTGGTCTAATCTTAATTAAAAATTAAAAAACTTTTAGTAAATGAAGCGCCTTAAAACACCAATTACGCACGGATACCACAACATGACATTCAGTGGTTAATCTTAATTAAAATTATCACACATTATTATTTCCAATGAACTATAATGAAGAGCCTATAATAGTTTGAGGTTGCACTATATCTGTTGAAAGGCGTAACTCAAACATGTACATTATACACACAAAATCAAAGTCACAAATCGTGCCCTACACAAAACACACAATATATATATATATATATAAATTGCGGATATATAATATATATATATATTCTAACATAAAACCAAAGGCATATATTACAGCGAGATATTAATAATATATAAGTCTGATAAATCATAAAATATAAGGCGATAATATAGTTACTGGCTCAAATATCAAATACATTAACATACTAGATATAAACTGGGTCGCAATGGATGACAAAAGGATAAATTATTATATCGAATTATTATATATGATTAAATTGTGTATATATATATATTTACCTCATACAATATATGTAAATACACAATAAAGTCAGAAGATGTATATATATGATATATATATATATATATATATATATATATATATATATATATATATATATATATATATATATATATATATATATATATATTGTTACATGAGTGTCTTGGCTGATCATTTATTGTTTAATTTACGTAATTTTTCACAGCCCTGCAATATGCAAGAATACACGTAACCTGTCACTTGAAGCCACGAATTAACCTCAAAGACAGACATTAATTAACCAAAGGTCGCCAGTTAAGGGTAATTAACCTTAACAAAGAATATTCAAGGAATAAAGACTTTATGATAAACGTCACCAACTGCGGATGCAGAAAAATCTCTACTTGTTAAGATGGTATTAAATACAAAGACGCAATGGTTCTCCCCAAACAATGAGCGCTAGACATAACGAATACCAGAGTATTAAAAATGACTTGCTTGCCTAAATCCCTGAGACTTACTGGGATAAATTGGCCATCGCTAAACAATATAATAATTTGGTTTAATCTAGACTTCGTACCAGCGATTACCCTAAATGGTGGCTGGAGAATGAAACAAAGAAAGATTGGGAAATACAGAAAAGAGGATAAAAGAATGGACGAAGTTTTGAACAAAACACAGACTTTACCTTAGGACGAAGTGTTGTTGCGCGTACAATGGACAATCGGAAGTTCCGGGTATTATTTCGTCCTTCACCATTCACTAATAAAATAATAGACAAAGGCGGTGACAGAGCCACTTCCCAGACGTCTGCTGGATTCGGCGGCTGGTTTCTCTCCCGTATTCTTAAGGCTGGGTCAAACAGGCCTACAGTCAAATGCCTAAATGCTACTTATTCAAAACATTCCCACAAGCAAATGTTAGAAAGGAAAAAAACTTGGACCACATGATTTGGCTTAAACTGGACGTTGGTTCATCTGGTAGAACTACAAAGAAATACATTTAGGGCGAACAATTTAAACTTTATGAATGATTTGGCATATATACGGATTGGTCCATCTGATAGAACGCTAAATAAATACATTTAGGCGAACATATAATTTTTATAAATATATGTATATATATATATATATATATATATATATATATATATATATATATATATATATATATATATATATATATATATATAGGGTGCTGCATAAGTAACGCCCTTTGTTTAAGTGGAACAAAATTAAAGCCTTTTGATTATCCTTTATTTTTCGAACATGAATGTATTGCCACAGTTTAATAGATTAATATAATATATTAACAAAATTAATATAATACGTATTCGGTTTAATAATGTTCAGTACAAATGATATTTCGGCTTTGCACCCTTGGGATGTTTAATTCAGCTTATAACAATCTTGCAGTTTCAGCACAATTTTTATTGTTTTGATAGTACAATTGAATTGCTTTTACTCTCTGTTCCTTTGTTAATCTCATGGTTGTATAAAATATCTTAAAAAATTAAGATTTAGCAAATTAATTAAAGAAAATAATAAAGAAAATATACATTATAAGATATAAAATTAAAAAGGGCGTTACTTATGCCGCATTAGTAAACCGAATAAGCATTATATTAATTTTTTTAATATATTATATTAATCTATTAACCTGTGGCAATACATTCGTGTTCGAAAACTAAAGGATAATAAGAAAATTATGCAGCAAATGTGCTGAGCTGACAACTATCACGAAGAAGCCACACAGGTCTAAGAAAACTATATCTACATCCTAAACAACTCCATTTCTTTGTTACCACATTTTTCTCGATCTAGGGCGTTGCCATTTCAAAAACGAACTAAAATCACAGGCAAAAAAGTGATGAAACCACAAAAGGGTAGTAAAGACCAGCCAAAAGACAGATATGGAGGTCTGGGAATGCAAAGGAAGGGGTAGGTCGTAGAGCTTTACTCCACAACCTGATAAATTATGAAGAAAGCGAAAAGTAGAAGTAGGAGTCTTTTGCAATCAGTATAGAAAGCAAGTGCATTATAATACGCATACTGAAGAGGCTTCGGTTTGGACGAACCACCGCTGATGACCCGGTCCAGTTTTTTGTTGAACATTACTCTGGTCTGTGCAACAGCAACAACAACATTCCGGATGAGTTTGCCGTATTATTCTCGACGACAAAGAAAAACAAATCTACCCACAAAAAGTGCTGCTTTTATATGATCGCACTCTTCTAAGTGGATACATATGCTATATGTCTTCAAATTGCATTGCTTGAAGAAGTGCCAGTTTCTATCTCTTCAGGTATGGTTAACGTTGTGCGTATTATAATGGCACTCACTTTTTATACTAACTGAGAAAAGCCTCCTACTTCTACTCTTCGCTTTAATCATAATTTATCAGATTGCGGAGTGAAGCCCTACGCCCTACCCCTTCCTATGTGTCCCCTGACAACCATATCTGTCTCTTGTGGCTGGGCTTTACTAACCCTTTTGTGATTTCATCAATTTTTTGCCTGTGATGGCCATATTGCTGAGCAAATACGTCTGAATTTACTGGCATTTTGTCTAGCAGATGTTTTAATTATTATTTACTTCTTTACCATAAATACATCAAGTAAATATATTCAATTTGATATCTTTTAGAAGAGTAGTTATCATTTTCCAGAGAGATAGGTCTACAGTATACACTTTAGAATCTGCAAATTTATCTATTATTTTATTTTGTGATTAAAAATTCTTGTTTGCAAACAAGACAGTAGCCAGATCCCCAAGTAGGGGGATAGTGCCATCATTGCACCTCACACGGTACACTCCAGGTATTATTTAAGTTATATTATCGGCTCTCTTTCGGCCCGTAGCTGCAACCCATTCCCTTCTTTTACTGCACCTCAGTTCATAGTCTTTTTCTTTCATCTTACTTTCCACCTGACAATTGTTTCATAGTGCAACTGCGAGGCTTTCTCTTGTTGCACCTTTACAACTTTTTACTGTCGATTTCCCTTTCAGCGATGAATGATCTCACAGGTTCCAGCGCTTGGCCTTTGGCCTAAATGTTAAATTCCATTCCCATACTCAAACCGTTCATAAGGTCAGCATAATGTTGCCAGAAACTTCTTAACCTTACTAACAAAAGCATGTGCGCCTGTGACCTGTAGATTTCGCCCTAGCACACTGAAATTAGATATTATAGACCCATAATCATGGCTAAAACTCTTAGGACTGCTTTCCGGAGCTATTAGCTTCACGAATCAGAAGTTCTTAGAGGCTGCCGTTCTTAGTTTATTAGTATGTAAAAAGTACAATACGCAAATTTTCATAAGTGAGTGTTGTAACAGTCTTGGGTTGTTGGATGATCCTACAATTGTTGAAGCTAAATAAATGACTTGGGTATGTTCAACAGTCATGAAAGCTCTGGCTTCATATCCACAACCATATTTTACTGGCCTGTAACGATTCTTCCCACTCCCTTTTTAATGGAAGAATGAATCATACTTTTTTGATTAACAGGCGCAAAAGATTGGTGTAGCAATATTCGTGAAATTCCTAAGGCATTTAGCTTTCTCTTGACATTAAAAGCTCAAATGGATCGAAGTTCCCATCATGACACTTGACAAAGTTAATGACAAGGAAAACAATTCTGAAAGATTTATGGTGTATAATCAATGATAAAACTACCTAATGTAGTTTTCAAGAATTTTTTATCATTAAGTTGCGCACTAGACGTACTTCTGAGCCGAGTGATTTCAGGACCCTGAAGCTTTTGTTCATAACTGTTCATTCGTATAATGTCACTTCTTGGTGTAAGACAGATAAAGTAGAAGTGAATCCTAAAATGAACTAAAATCCATTCTATAGAGTTTTTTTTTTTTTTCATTGTGTCGTTGAGTGTTTTTTTTTTACCTCGCTATCTCAATCCTGCTTTTTTACAATTTAGATATATAACGGCGGTAAATATAATATTTTTTATAATATACTAATTCTTCAATTCATCAAAAGCATTTTACTTATATATTCCTCACTTTAAAAAATCACTAAAATTTCTAAATTACTTTAACATTTTAAAATATTCTCTGAATATATAGTAACAGAAATTTTTCATTCTAATACAGAAATTGTTAATTCCATTCTCCAGTCTTTTCCACTGCAAAGGTCAGCTCCTGCAAGGTTTCTCATTACCCGGTCCCTGAATAAGGCTCTCAGACTCCTGTTATCCCCTCAGTTCATGGGCCCAATACAACTACACCTCATACGCTGCAAAAGGCAGTCTTCTTGGCTGCCTTGGCATCAGGAGCTCTGAATAGCGTGCTGGGCTCTCTTAGACAAGGACAACATTTCACTACTCATACACCTAATTATCATTTGCTCTTGTCTCCTGGCCCATCATTCCTGGCCAAGAATGAGGACTTTTTTTAAAGGAAAATCCTCATTTTCTGATAAAGGAACTCAGTATTTCATATAAAATATTATGGTTGGTTGAAGCACTTAAGGTTTACCTAGATGTCACGGCAAACATCCCGGATGGTTTTATTTTTCCTACGCCCTAGCACAATCAAACCACTCTCTCTACAAGGGCTGAGAATGATTTTGGTGTCCCTCATTAAAAAGGCAGACCCTCACTCCTTTCCTCAGTCGCATGACTTCTAAAAGGTAAGCACATCGTTAACTTTCTTCGGAAATGTTCCCTTCGAAGAAGTCTTCGAGTGTTCAAAAAGGTGGAAATTCATAAAAGAGATTATAATTAAGAAGTCATGAAATGCAATATAAGAACTCAGTGTTTATATCATCTTGTCCTAACATGAATTTGATGGAAAGATGTAGTCAATCCACAGACCTCCATAAAAATCTCAGCTTGAATAATGATCTGATATAAATATTAAAGGAAAGAGGCTTGTAATAAAATACCAGATTACTGATGCTCTGATGTGATTAAAAGCGATAAAACAGGTAAAACTGTTAAGTTTCTCACGATTAAAATAATCGTTAACCAGGTAGCTGAGAATATAATTTCGGCTACCTTGGTTTCTGAATATTAACTGATTTTATCTCCGAATCCCACAAGGTAATATCACTACATTTCTAATTGCAAGTTCTTAGCAAGCATCCAATGGACTTACAATAACGGTGGGATTTGCTATAAAGTATCCAGTGCCTAGCAATTGTTATGAACTATACTTTCCACAGAAGTACAGTGTTTTTTTTATGACAGATTAATGATGTCATTATCATCCGAAGATAACAAAAAGCGTTTCCTAAATTGCAGAGACAACATATATTTAAGATGTTGTCTGAAAAGCCCTGGGACTTCTTACTGAAGAAACGCTGGATTTAAAAGCTTGTTTATTTTTAGGACACACACACACACACACACACACACACACATATATATATATATATATATATATATATATATATATATATATATATATATATATATATATATATATATATATATATATATATATATATATATATTTATATATATATATATATATATATTCATTTTTAGGACACACAAACACACACACACACACACACACACACATATATATATATATATATATATATATATATATATATATATATATATATATATATATATATATATATATATATATATATATATATATATATATATATTCATTTATTTTTCTTTTATACATATTTATATAACATGGAAAATTCAAGCCCAACCCAACAATTTGCCAACTC